>NW_008626757.1:0-2298 GCF_000691845.1 Merops nubicus | reverse complement strand
GCAATCATAAATATATCTGCTACAATACAAATGATAGAAGATGAAACTATAGATGCAATATGTGCCCTTCAAGAAGAGCTCTCTTCTTTGTCTCGAGTGGTCTTACAAAATCGAATAGCATTAAATATGGTACTGGCATCCCAAGGGAGAGTCTGTACTGTTATTAATACCAGCTGATGTGTTTGTATAGACAAGAGACAGCGTGTCCTTATGGATTTAAATTAAATATGGCAACAAACACAGACACTCTATGCTGTCACTCTGGACAAGACTTCTTGGGATTTTACAAACATTTGGGAAAGCTTAACTTCCTGGTTGCCAATTTTTGGGTGGGTTAAGCAATTATTTGTGCAATAATCACTATAATCCTATTGGGAATTTTGATCTGTTGCATGTTGCGATGCTTCTTGTGGTTATGTGTAAATACAGGAGACAGTTATGGAGTCTGGAAGAGAAATAAACTCCATCAAAAGATAGAGTGGCAAATATTTTGCCAAAAGTCTTGAACAAAATGGCATAATCTAGCAAAAGAATTTGCTATGTGGAAAGAAAAGGGAGGATTGAAGTGGAAAAAAACCCAGATGCATAGCTAGGTAACAGAAACTATATATCTTCTGTCAGTTTGAAGCAGGAGCTCAGTGTGTCCTTGTAGATTAGATAACAGAAAGCAAGGAGCTGAATTGCTCATTAAGCCCCACAGCTGTGTGCAAACTGGCAAGAACCAGAGAACTCAGCAACTTGTGCCAAGAGTGAAGAGTTTACTGAGAGGAAGACTGCTGCTTTCCTCCTGAAGACCCCTGCCCAGGACCACCAGATGACAATGCGCAAGTGCAAACAGGAGGAGACTTATGCTAATGAACTGGTTGTAATATCTCCACCTTCTCTTGGAACCCTAATGATTATGCATTATGAATATGTATGATTTTACCCCATATAATCTCAGTTACCTGTCCCTTAGGTGTGCAAGCTTAGAGGAATGATCTCCCTTGCACCCGGTGCCATAACCCATAATAAACATACCTGCTTTATAGCTCTCTAAGAGTTATACAGTTTGTTTCCACACATCACCAGGTCCCCTCACACACCCTTTCACCTGGGAGGAAAATGAAATGTCTGGAGTGTGCCACCCATAAATTTTGCTGAGGCTGCCCTGGGATTGCCCCCGACAGGGCCAAACACACCCTGCTGCCCATGCCCATGCACTCAGCCCTACCAGCTGAGACCAGGTGCACTTGGCGTGCTGCAGCTGCTTTCCCCAGCACCTGCCTCCCACCCCTCCTGATTGGCTGCTACCCTCTTTGTGCATTTCGCTTGGGCACTAGGCAATTGCGAAGCGAGGATAGCCTGGATAGCTGTAGTGATGGGACTTACTGTCTGGATTTTCCCATTGGTGATTTTTGCCATTGGCTGACCGACCTGTGTTGCTCTTGATAGAATAGAAAGGAATGTGTCTTTCCAAGAAGGGTTGTTTCAATACCTTTCCATATGATAAGGGGACAGATTGTGTGGTAGAGAGGAAGGAATGTTTGTGTTTGGAGTTACTGGTGCCCCAGAGTGATAAGTTGGTCACCTTGCATATAAAAGAAGCAAATAAGAAGATACAAAGAGTCTGGGAATTTATCAGTAAGAACTAAACAGGAGACAGGAAGAACCTGGGAACTTGATTGAAACTGAACAAAAGCAGCTACCTACCTCAAGAAGTTTGGATAAGCCTAAACTTTTGAACTTTAGGAACCAGTACGTATGCTTAATAGATTTATACATAGTACTTTCTCCTCCCAGGGGAGGCATAAAATGAAGTTAATGAGACACAACACCTGATGTGAAGGGGTGTACATGTTAAGGGGGATATGTAATAGTATGCGGCAGAGCGGGAAGTCTGTACGCTCTGAGTACCTCAGCCAATGGGGAAAGGAGGAGGGAAATTTGCAGCCGGGAAATTAGGATAAAAAGGGGGCTGCGTCCCCCAGCAACTTGGAGAGACCCCACCGGGGTATGCCCGTGGACTCTCCCTTTATTTGAATAAAGTATATTTTTATAGGACTCCTCTGTCTCCTTTGTGAACATCAACCTCTGACCACGGGATTTTCCGCACACTCTGTAGAACAGCCATGGCGGGGGCTGCACTGCGATTCACTCACAAGTGTTGCGCTTGGCTCGTGAGGATTGGGAAAGAAGAGGAGAGGGACGGAGCGAAGGAGAGAGAGCGCTCCTTTTTCTTTTCCTCGTCCCCTCTCTTCCGCCTCCCCGATTGGTTGAATAGCTGGCCGGAAGGAGTTTCCGATTGGTCAATGCACG
>NW_008626756.1:0-3851 GCF_000691845.1 Merops nubicus | reverse complement strand
ATCAATAGTGCCAAGTCCAGCTGGAGATGTGCAACTGGTGGAGTCCCCCAGGGATCAGTGCTGGGTCCAGTCGTGTTCAACATCTTCAATAACGATTCTGATGATGGTATAGAGTGTCCTCTCAGCAAGTTTGCTGATGACACGAAGCTGGGAGGTTTGACTGATAGACCTGAAGGCTGTGAGGCCATTCAGCGAGATTTGGACCAACTGGAAAGCTGGGAAAAGAGGTATCTAATGAGGTCCAACAAGAATAAGTGCACAGTCCTGCACCTGGGCAGGAGTAATAAAATGCACCAGTCCAGGTTAGGAGGAGATCTGCTAGAGAGCAGCTCCCTGGAGAGGGACCTTGGAGTTCTGGTGGATAACAAGTTGTCCATGGGACAGCAGTGTGCCCTTGTGGCCAGGAAGACCAATGGTCTCCTGGGGTGCATTAAGAAAAGTGTGTCCAGCAGAAAAAGTGTATGCAGCAGAACAAGGGAGGTCCTCCTCCCCTTCTACTCTGCCCTGGTGAGACCTCACCTGTAGTATTGTGTCCAGTTCTGGGCTCCCCATTTCAAGAGGGACAGAGATCTACTGGAGAGATTCCAGCTGAGGGCTACAAGGATGATGGGGGACTGGAACATCTGCTTTATTAGGACATGCTGAGAGACCTAGGGCATTTTAGTCTGGAGAAGAGAAGACTTAGGGAGGATCTAATTAATGTGTATAAATATATGAGGGCTGGGTGTCAGGAAGGAAGGGGCAATCTCTTCTCGCTTAGGCCCTGCGATAGGACACGGGGCAATGGTCACAAGCTGGAGCACAGGAAGTTCCACCTCAACATGAGGAAGAATTTCTTTACTGTAAGGGTTACAGAGCACTGGAACAGGCTTCCCAGGGAGGTTGTGGAGTCTCCTGCCTTGGAGACTTTTAAGACCCATCTGAATGTGTTCTTGTGTGACCTGTCCTAGACTAGATGGTCCTGCTCTGTCAGGGGGGGTTGGACTCAATGATCTCCAGAGGCCCCTTCCAACCCCTAACATTCTGTGCTTCTGTGATTCTGTGAAAAGGAAGTAGAAGGTAAATGAGAGATGCCAAAGGGATAGAATGTATTTAAAAATTTTGACAGTTAACATGGCTGTTCCCTTAGGTTAATGTGCTTACCAATAAGATAAACCCATCAAGTATCATGGCATGAAGTGTTTATAAGTTTATATTTTTGAACTGCATTCATTAATGGTGATCAGAGAGCAGAGTTTCACAAACCATCCTGGGCAGCAAATTGCCATAATCTGCAGTGGATGATATCAGAGGAATCTTCAGGTAAACAGTTACCATGTTAATGGAGATCAGCACTGATTGTAACAAAAATATTTCAAAAAGACATTGTGGTTTGTGTAGAGATTATAAATTGCAGTAATTATAAAATGTTTCTAAAGCATTTTGTTTTTTCTTTTTGAAATGAATAGAAATGGTCTTTGCACCTTTATCAAATTCACCTGCAACATTGACTCTTCAGATTACAGATTTATGATTAATGTGTTGCATTGTAACTGCATAGTGTGTATTCAGAATCAGAGCACTAAAAGTATTGCATCTAATAGTTTCATTCTTTGTAAAATCTTTTTGCTGGTCAAAGTATTGTGGGATTAAAAAACCCCACCCTTTATTATTGATGGGGATATAGAGGAATCCTGTGCAGAACTGGAGAAGGCGAAAGGGACCCAATGTAGCACTGGTACTTTCATTCTTATTCTGGCAACAGTTATCCTAACAGTATTTAGTTGTGAGGATGGCTTTTATACAGTGATATTGCCAACTGTGGCATGTAAAAAAGATCTCTCCTAACCTTATGTCCCAAGCTACTTCCCGGAACCCAGCTCAGACACATTTCCTGTAATCATAATTTGAAGAGCTCATCCAAAGACAACTGAAATTTCTGGATTTGGACAGCTGCATCAGTTTCCTGAAGAATAGTGTCAGTGTACATTCTGAAGTTGAAGAGCATTCTCAGGTTCATCCTAAGTACAAATTTAACACAAGAGCAGATGAATTTATAGAATAGATAAACAACTCAGCCTTAGAAAGTATAGATGACACTCCCCTAAATCCTCTTGCTTTAAAGTCATATATACTGCATATAACAGCATATTGCCTACTTCTCCCTTCTGTTATGTCTAAAAATTTCTCTGAGTGAGAGTGATAGGCTACAACCTTCCAAAAATCTTTTTCTTTCTACATATTTAGCTGACCCATCTGTATATCATGCATGTTCAAGAGGCCTTAATTGATCCAAGGTCTTTCCCCATCACACTGAAAAAAAGGACTGAATAGGGAGAAATTGGTTAACAGAAACTTGCTTAATATTAGAGGTTTAAGGAAAAGCTAACAGCCACAATAGCTTTGCCAAATAAGACAATGATTAACTTTAGTATTCATACACTTTGTATAGATCTTTGTACATAGGAACTGAAGCAAGAAGGAGCAACGATTGTCTTGGTCTCAGAACTAGAAATAGCTGGTTAGGTAGATGACAATTTCCTCTTCTGCAAACCAAATCAAAGTGAGCATGCGCTTTTCAACTAGGGAACACCATGATGGAGAAACAACCACCGGATGAGGTAAACGACCACCGGAGCATCTGCAGTAATAACTGTAAGACGCTGGATGGCAGCAGAGACCGGGAAATCACAAACTGACACGAAGTGGGGAATATTCTAATGACTCCGGGGGAAGGGGGTTGAGCTTTCTGGGAATTGTCATGAATATGTATTAATAACTTGCATAAAAGTTTAGCGTTTAACTATCAGAGGCCCGTGTGTTAGGTGGAGTGATCCCCTGTGCACCCAGCACTGCAAGAAAGAATACCTGCTTAACAGAAACAGGTTTTGCTGTTGAGTGAATTTCTCCGTTTCAGTTGGTGACCCAGATGGGACTCTCTCCACTCAGCTGTAGGACCCACTGAGTCTGGGGACTCCCTCGGGTGCCCCCAGAGATTTGTCCAGAGGGACTCCTCGCCTCACTGGTTCACTGCGGGAACGGACAAGAACCATTTCATAAAGGTATTCTTTAATTAAGACTAGTCAATTTGGGAAAGGGTTGGAGTCCTCTCAGTCTGGGAAAGGGGACAGAGTCCCCTGTAGCTTTCTGTAAGTCATACGCAGGATAAGCTTATACCGGGCTGCTAGTGCCTTAAAGGTATACTCTCTTTGTGAGGGGTTAGAATCCTGTTTGTCAGACCTTATTTTGGAAGAATGTGGATTGGAGGACTCCACACCTTGGTAAAATTTGAGTTCATGATGCAGGGTACCATATTGTACACTATATTTGGGGTTTGTGTTGTTATAGGACTTTTAATATTAATTTTAATAATAATTGTTTGCATTAAACCACAATTACTTCCCTATATTTCTATGGCATGCCTACAAAATTTTGAAAAGTTCAGGAGTTCAGATTGATTGATTAATGATTCAACCAGATTAATGATGTGAGCAAAGACTGGCCCGGGTGTTTGAAAGCAGTGGCAGCAGTTGTTCTCAACATCCAAGAGGCCCAGAAGTTCACCATGTGCCAGAGGATTAGAGCATTAGAATCCGCCGTGTTGGAGAAAAAGGGGGGGCCATTTGCTTTCTGCTTCCAGGTTTTTACAGTACCAGGCTATTCTGGTAGAGCAAGATGATGTGGATATTGTGACCACTAATATTGTGAATCCAGCATCTTTTCTTAGTGGAGCTGCTACTGAGCCAGTGACGCATGACTGCCTGGAGGATGCCGAGGACTCGTGGTTTACGGATGGGAGCAGCTTTGTGACCCAAGGAAATCGTAAGGCAAGACATGCTGTAAACACCACCCAGAAGGTAATAGAAGCCAAA
>NW_008626755.1:0-31207 GCF_000691845.1 Merops nubicus | reverse complement strand
GTTTAGCGCTCAGTGGCATCCATCTGAACCTGACACCCATTTTAAAAGGCTGCCGGTTAAAAGAAGAGAAGCACCATCAGTGATTCATTCTGTTCCAGTGAAGAGCAATTAAACAGCTTCTTCTTCAAGACTTTGTTTTGATTCTGAGGCGCGGCGTTATTGGTGAAATTCCTCTGGGCGACCTGGCACACCTTTTGATTAAACGCTAATTTGGGTGTTGATGCCTTGTTGGTGCCAGGCACAGTTGTAATGACTAATAATAACCTAAGCGTTGTGCCCTCAGTGTTCCAAAATATATAAACTGTGATACTGCTGTAAATCTGCCCATTTGAAGGCCTTTTTCTCGTGGTAAAAAGGTGTTTGAGCACAAGAAACTCCGTTAAAAGGCCTTTCTCTGGACTTAGAAGGACAGTGTAGCATGCTGGAATCTTAGTCTGCCACCAGTGTTTCAACAAGTAGGTCAAATACAGTTTGCGATACTCTTAAAAGCAAGCATTAGAATTTCTGGGTTGCATTGAAGCACTGGAAGCTCAAAGGGCTGTCAGCCTCTGGGGCTTCTTTCTACCATGCTCTAAGGGGAAACAAGGATATGATATTAATTGTCTTAATAATTTAAAAAAAAAAACAAAGATAACTCTTTTATAGAAGCCTGATTTGTTTTTCGTAATGGAAAATCAAATGAGGTGCTTGTTGAAGTCGTTTGACAGCTAGATTTCCCCTTTGATACTCTATTATCCTTGATGATAATTTGATAAAATGCTGCTGAGGAGAAAAAAACAAAACACTCTGAACACATCAAAGACTTTCAAGCAATAGTCTCCTTGGTTCAAGGTGTATTTTTTTGTGGCCCATAGAAATTAGAGAGACTCCTGTGTACTAGTAGGCTGCCTTTCATCAAGTAGATAATAGCACTTTATTATTTATATTGAACAGTCTCTTTCAGCAGTCAAAGATATAATTTCTGTTGAGTAATGAACTTGCTTTAAATTTTCAGTAGTGAACGAGGAAGAAACATTTAGCAGTGTCGGTCTTTGCATGATCTAGCAAGGTACTATCTATATAAGCTTTTAAAGGTGAGAAAGTGATGGAATTAGATGCTTTGGAGGGAGGAGAGGTCACTTCAGAACTGTAATCCTGAGTAACAGAGTTGGTTGCACAGGACTGTGCATTATAGGTTGTTTTGTCGGTGCTATGACAAAACTTTAGTCAAAAGCAGATTGGCTGTGATTAAAAACTTAGTTTGTATTAGCAGACTTGAACATTTCTTCAGACTTTTGCTACCTCAGGGATCGTAATTGAAAGTTGTGAAGAGCTAGAGGCTGCATTTTTTTCTGAATAGACTTACCGGTCTTGTTTGATTGACACTAGTGGCAGCTAGAGAAAAATAAAATATTAAACATAACTATTTGGTGTTAACACCTGGTAAGTTAATTTTGCTGAGCAGTTCTATTTTGGAGATTGTGCTTGGCGTAAAATTGATCTGCACAGAAAGTGCTGAAGTGCTTTAGGGAGATGGAACAGGAGAGCTGCTGGTGAAGGTGGCCCTACTTTCCTTGGGAGATAAAGAACCAGTCATCTGTCTCCAGGTTGAGTTTTCTGGTTCAACTCACTCCTAACTTCTTTCCTACAGTCTTTGTCTTCAAACATGTAGCTCTGATGCAAGTCTGCCTGGTGGGTCTCATGGTTGCATACCATACCATTAAGTCCAGCTTCACAGCATCCTTTCTTACCTGAGGTGAGCAGTTTGTTGAGGTGAGGCAAGCCCAACCTCATCGACTGTGACCTCCAAAGGTCTATGTTCACACTTCATTCTTGGGCAGGTAAGTACTCATTAGCTTACCAAGCCTCAAGAAATTGCTTTAACAGGACTAGATGGAGGGGTCTGGGTAAGGTGCAAGTACCTTCCCTTTATTTTCCCCTCCTGCAGTCTTGTTTGGTTGGCCTGTTTTACAAATTTTTGTGGAAGGAGTTTTGCAGGACTCAGTGTCCCCTTGCAGAACAGAGCAAGGATGAGTAGTGAACGCTTCCTGTAGAGCGTTTGCTTGAACAAGGGGAGAGGAAGTTGTCATGTTCCCTACAGAGGAAAATGGAGATGGGCAAGAAAAGCTGCGTAGATCCAAGGTGGTGGAAAGGCTTCAGAGTCTGTGCTTAAGCCTCTGTAGCCTCCTGGCAGTTAGCACAGCATTCCACATCTTCTTCCATGTCTTGTCTGGAAGTCCTCATGCTCCATCTGTGAGGGACATCGTGTCTCAGCTTCATGACCTCATCAAGGAATTGGTGTTGGTTCTCAAAGATGCCATATTCTGTTTTTCTGGGTTGAATGGTGGTGTGGTTGGATACTTAGGTTTTTTTTCCTCTTCCTTCCATTCTTCAGAAAAAGTTGCTGGTAGGATAGTTTAGCGATGCCACAAGCTAGCATGAAGATCTTCCTTTGGTTTCCTTGTGGCCTGTGTGTACCTGTCCTTAGACATTAGACATATAAAGAGTTGTTTGGTTTTTTTTTTTGAGGTAAGAGTTCTCATTCTGGCTAAAATGTTGCCTGATGTTCATGCTGCTGTAAAGGCTACATTGTTAGTTATTTTTGTTTCCTCTAAATGTGAGTTACAGCAAAATCTCTCACTTGATGACACTGTGGTTCACTAGGAACAGCTTGTCAGCTTAACACTTACTTGAAAATTTAGGCAGAAATGTTTGCATCTTGAAAATGTTACATTTGTTAGTGATTTTAATTTACTGCAAGACAAAACCTAGATTTAATTTGATCTGGCTTGGATAGGTGACAATATCAAATGAACTCTCAGTTTTGCTGCCAGAGAGGGAAACTGCTCCGAGTTAAATGAGTAGCTTTATTCTGCTTTGTGGTGCAACGTACGGGTTTTGTATCCGACATAAAGATGCAGACTACAAGGTAATGTTTTTAAAATGTTGCTCCAAATCTTCAATTAGCTCTGGAACTAATATTTTAGAAGTCTGTGGACCAAAATATTAGGTGCTTAATTATAAATCAAGTTTATGCTTGAGTAGCACATGAAAATCTCTGAAGATTTGCAGGCTACAATGTATGTCCTTATCTTAGTCCTGCTTCAGTTTTCCCACCTTAGAGTAGCGTGCTGTATTGTGCTGGACGTATGAAGCCTTGTCAGATGCCTATGTATGTCAATATGGAAAAGAACATTATAGTAGAAGAGGCTTAGCTGTGAGGTGGAAAACCAGACAGGGCTCCTTTTGCAAATTCTAGTCCAGGTCATTCTATGATACTGTGTGAGAAAGGCCTGTGAAAGACACACAGCCTTACTGGAAAAGGATGTCTCTTGTATAATGAGGAATATAGTTTATTAGTTTATCTGTAGTGCTTTGGGTAGGAGTGAACTGCTTGTTGGAAGTTAAGCAGGGTGTTGTATTACAACAAAATCTTGAAGAACACTTTGCTCATGTCCTGCTGTATCACATCACATTGTGCCTTGTTCTTTTGTCCAGTTTATCCCTTGGGGAGTCTGCCAACTTAGAAAACTAATTATACTTCCATATTTCATAACTGTTCAAGGTGGAAAGAAGCTTGATGCTCATGTTTATCAACAAAGGATACACAGTGTTATACTGCCAGTAAAATCACTGTTGTAATACTCTGTTTGCTTGACTCCTTCCCCACTCAGGTTGGCCTTCGGCAGCTAGACATGTCACTACTGTGCCAGCTGTACTCCCTCTATGAGTCGATCCAAGAGTACAAAGGTGCCTGCCAGGCTGACTCTAACGCGGACTGCACCTACGCCCTGGAAAATGGTTTTTTTGATGAAGAGGAGGAATACTTCTAGAAGCAAGAAGATTCTCCTCCAGGCTGACCGAGGTTCTTTTGTCCTTCTCTCCCTGTAACACACCTCAGCAAGAACAACTGGAATCTATGGATCCCCCTTCCTGAGGAGGAACACCTAGCTACCCCGAGTTGTGTTAAATTCACTTATTTTAACAGGCTGTCAGTACAAGTTACTCATGCAAATACCACTTGAGGAAAGTGCTGTACTCTAACTTTTGAAGAGTCTTCAAACATGCTTGACAAGAGTTTTCAATGTAATTTGCAAGGTGGGTGTTTCCAGCTTACAAACATTGGTAGCTTATAACTGGAGTTTTAATCGTAGCAGATGGCAGCGATTTCCTGAGTTGTAGTAACTCCATGAGGGGGGAGGGAAGCCTCTGCTGTGGTGTAAATAGCTATAGGTGATTTTTGGTATTTTTTTGGTCAGTGGCATTGATAATTGCATTTTGAACAGGCGTCTGGATGCGCACGCATCCTCAGCTCTACTAAGCTAGTTCTGCTCTTACCAGCTGCATATCCAGTTTTGTACTGGGTGGATTGTTTACACAGTTTAAACGTTTTTTTTTTTCTTTTTTCTTCTTGAGCTACTTCTGACTTTCCTTATTCCTAGCTTACCAGCCGCACATGCGATAGTGAATGTTATCAGCAGTATTTTTCTGTTGATCTGATTCACTTTCTTGGTACTGCCACTTAGCATTAACTTTTATACTGTTGCCTGGATGTTTTGCATCAACACGGCTCCTTGACCTGCTAAACTGTTGTGAAATGCTTTGCTTGGCTTTTACTGCGCCGCAGAGTAAGCGCGCAGGTTCAGACATGGTCTGTCTGCCACTGTGTGGCGTGGAATAACATGAACTCTTGTGCAAGTGTTCTCGATCATATGAAGAATAAGGAGACCTCTCATATGACACAATGGGACAAACTGCAATATTTTATACTGGGTGAACTTTGATTCTGTAAGGTAGGCTACAGCTCTTTTTAAAAATGCAAAATAGTATTTTGAGCACATACGTTGCATATGTTAAAAGTTTTTATACTAACTTGTTCTTTGAAGTATAACTTATTTTTGTTTTTGGAACTTACTAAGGCACTTGGTTAAGTTTTTGTTGTTTCATAGCTTGTACATGTAATGCTTAATCAGCTTGGAAAATGAGAGTTGCCAACTATCTGAGTCTTCACCCTTCTTTATTTTAAGTAAAATCGGCTCCCAATGCAATTTTCATTTCTGAACTTCAATTCTGCAGATTGCTGTAAAGAACAGTGCCTGAATCATGACACAAGCTAAGAATTAAGGGCTTCAATCTCAAAGGGTTTTTGCATGGTTCATGTCTGGCATGCATACAGTTTACAGAAAGACTCGGAGATCACATTCTGGGGTAGCTCCTCCCTTAGTTTTTAGCAAAGGCTGGGATGTTGCAGTGATAAAAGCCAAGAGACTTCCAGGGTGGAGCTTTTGTGCATTACCTTAAATGGCTTATTTTAGTGAAATTTAAAGGCCCCAAGAGTAAAGACTGTGCTGTAATTGTGTATGTGTATAAGTTCTTGATCTAGTCTGTGGCAATGGTTGGACTTTTTTCAGTGTTAATTCTGGTCTATTTACTTCACTCACCCAAAATGAAAATAAATAAGGCAAACACAGGTAATCCAAATGGCTACGTTTATATTTAAGAAGTCGTGTGCATTTGTGTGTATATATGTATAAAAATATATACACACATGTATGTACAACTTTATGCTGTGACTTAAGAATGTATCACTTTTAATATAATTTGCTGTGCTTTTGGTATTTAGATGAGGCTTTTTCTAGTCTGTTGAAGTACTGCTATTTTCTTGCTCTTTTCCCAAAAAATAAAAAGCATGATGTTTAGCATAACTTTCTTATGTTGTGTATTTTAATTTACCATTTCACTGAATCCAAATCCTTGCACCTTCCCAATCGTCCCCTAAAATAGCTAGGACTAGTTGTCATGCCTGGACTGAAGCAAGCATTTTCTAAATTGCAGTAGAAAAGGTTCTACTTGCCTATATTTGGAATGGGAATTTCCTACTTCTGTCCAAGTGGATTTTACTTGGGATTTTCTCTGTTGAAATCAAAAACATCTCTGAGAATTAAAGATACTGTTTAACAAATCCTTACACGGTGACATTCATTCAATAGACCTACTAGTGAGAATGGACTTGAGCAAAATTCACAGTCCTGTCTTTTTTATATAATTGTGCTTTTTAGGCTTCATTTATTTGTTTCAAATATTAATGCAGCATGCTTCTGAGATGGTATGGCAAATACCAGCCAAACATTCCACATTCCCCAAGGCAAGTGTAAAAGTCTCAGGGCATCACTCCACAACATTATATGCACTGGGAAAAGGAGGGATTATGAGAACTTGCTAAGATTTCAGCACCTTGCCCCTTTTGCTAACACCTTCTTGCATGGGAGATGGCTTACAGTCTATATTCCTCAGGGAAATTTAAATGCTGAGGAGGCTGGCTTGCTAGACAAAGGTTTCTAAAACCAGTAAATTTGTTACTAAGTCAGTAAGCAGTTATTCCAGAGGCAGATTTCTGTGTCTGGTGTTTCAGCTAAGAGCTCTACCTCTGCCACATTATAACAGCATAGAATAGCTTAAGTACTAAGTAATTGCTACATGCAGCTTCCAGCCAGTTTGGTTGTCTGCATGACAGAACAAGCTGTGTTACTACAGAAGCTTGCTACCCTTGGCCCTAAACCACACACCAACAACAATCCTTTTCCCATTTTTACCTTGCAACCCTAATTTGAATTACATATAAAGGTATCCTTAAAATGTTATAACAAAAGAAACTTTGAAAGGTTCCCTACCTGGTGAGTACCACAAAACTCTCCCAGTCCCACACAGCACAGCCAGCTTAGCCAGCGTGGAGCAGGTGCAGGCAGATGGGTTTACAGGGGAACAAGAACCACCAGGCTCCTGCTGCTCAGAGGTGGAAAACCAAGTACAGTGCTTCAGAATGCAACCTACTGTGAATAACTCTTCACTGGCCTTTCTCCAAAGGGCCTACAAATGTAGTAAAGTGTTTAGAACTAAGGAATTTTTTGGTCTGTACTAGCTATACCTTTTTAACAACATACCACCCTCATTTTATTGTTGACAACTGTAGAGTCATACAGTCATAACTATATTACAGTCCAGTCCCTTGAAAATTATTTTGGTCTACAAATTAGAAGAGTCTGGAAGACTTGCTTCACACTGGAAGAAACTGGTGTCATAAACCATGGGTGGCTGATGTCATGGCAGCTATAACAGATGAAAATTTTAATTCACTGTCAGCCTTATTGATTCTGGGGGCTGTGAACTTTCAAAGCAGGGATCTTTTTCCTGAAATCAGAACTACTGCTTGGTCTCTTATTTCCAGGTCTGTGCAAGAGCTGCATGGTATCTATACCAAGATACAAGAGATAGTCAAATACACATTACAAATGTTTTCAAAGGTACTGATTTGTAATGTGGTGAAATGCAGTAGGCAGTCACTGGAATAACTTCTAAAAAGGATCAATTTTGCTTCAAAGAAAGGTTCCCAATAAAGGTGGGGCAAAACTTATGGGTAGCTTGGACTTGGATGCTCACTGAAGTTGAGGTTTTAATACAAAAGTTAGCTGATCATGTGAAACTGGTAGACTAGGAGGATTATGCAAAAAATATTACAACATTTACAATTAATTAGCAGCTGGAGGAGGAAAGAGATTTATGCTGCTTCCTCAGACAGGATCATGGGTACAACTCACTTTTTGATTTGTTTGGCCATCCAGCAGCCAGAAAGCAGAGGCCAGGTGGTCACCTGGCGCAGGTGCTCTATGTTCCATGGTGCTGGGTGCCAGGGGGTGGTGTGGGAAGCGGGTGAGTCTTCAGTGCTTCTTCTAGGGAGTGAGGGTGAAAACTGGGAATACAGCAAGGGGCCAAGGGAAGACCCCAGGTGTGGTCTTTGGTACTAAATGGGGTGAGTGTTGTAGTGAGGGATGTCACAGTTTCTAGAAGCTGGAGCTTCGTGCAGTTTGGAAGATGCTGAGGTCCTGGGACACAAGTTGTTTAAGATCGCATGTTTTGTTAGTTCTGCTGCTGACAGCCTGGGGGGATTTTCACGTCCATTTTCAACATGTGTTAGAGTCTGTGTATATGCTACTTGTAATGTATTTTTAATGGTACAGTCATTTATTGTAGGTACACAGTTTTGCTTAACTACAAAGAATGGGTTTTATTTGCCTTGCTGCCTAGCTAAGGCTGTTCATTTTGCTTGAGGAATTAGGTTGTTCTGAGGGCAAGGAGAACTAATTCCCCTACTCAGTTGTTCAGCTGACCATTGGGGAGGAATGTGAACTGGATTAATCTGGTACATGCCAAAAGGAACCATATCAACAGGTCTTTTCTTCTGCAATGTACAGCTTTGTGTCCCTCAGCCCCTTTTAAAGAATTTACTCATTTTCATGCTGCTTGCCTGTAGAGGATGTGCTACCACAGCAGTTTGAGGTTCATATTCCTTTTCATCTACTACATGCATTTTCTTGGAAAACAATTCCTCAGAAGTATGTTTTTCCATCCATTGTTAACTGTGGTTTATCTGAAGCTACTAAATTTAACTTCAGACAACATTGCATGACCTAAGGAAATAACTTGTTCATTGTCTTAGCAAACTAGTTAAAAGCTCTGTCTTATTTGTAAAGTCATAAAAAACTACCGTTCTATGATCCTGGTGACTCCAACTCGGCAATAAGCTTTGCAAACGTCCAGGGTCTGCTGTGAGGACTAGCTTGTGCTGTGGCTCAAAGAACCTGAGGGATCTGTGCAGACGTGGCCTGCGCAGTGACAAACTCTCCTGAGCTGAGGTTGTCAGGAAGAGTGGAGGTGGTTCCTCAGAACCCAGATGTGCTCCAGGACAGATGCAATGGATTAAACCTTAGGTGAGGCTGTATGTGTGCTGGACTGTTTCCTGTAGCTTGTGGGGCAATTAAGCCTTGTAAGGAAGCAGTAGGATTAGCAAGGAGTTCTCACTCCAGATTACCAGCAGGGAGTTTCGCCATTTGTTTTTAAATGACAGAGGAACTTTGGAGGGGATGAATACTCACTGTAGAAGTCAGTTCCCCCCCTCCCTCCCTTCTTTTGTTTTTTGGCTCCCTTTCATTCTTTCTATTCAGGAAAATTCATTAGATGAATGTGGAAACAACCAGGCCTGAGTAATGAAGCCCACATCTGATTTCAGAGGAATGTGCTTTTAGCAGTATAATTTACATTTTTCAGATAAGGTTGGTATGCAATTTAAAAAGACAAACCCATTTGCTGTTGAAGTACACAGGCTTGTGACTAATTCAACACTTCACTGAACTTTTGCTATGGGTTTTAAATGCATTCATGCTCAAACATTATTAAGATAATGCCTTCAAGAGAATGTAAATTTTGAGAATTCCTCAAATTAAAATGAAGGGAGAAATCAGGTACAAATAATGGATTATAAGAACTTTTAAAATGTGACCAAAGCAGACTGTTCAGAATTGTTAGTGCATAGGGAGTTCAATCCTGTGTCAAACCACTGTCTTAAACTAATGTTAGCAGAAGTAGTTCAATCCTCCTCGCAGTGCTAACTACTCTCTTTAAGAAATCACAAGCATTTCTTCCATGGGTCAGAAATGTCTGTGCGATTATCTGGTTAGACATACGAGTAAGAGTTTGAGAGCTCATTTTGGCTCAGGATACCAAGCACTATCACAAACAATAAAGTTGACTGTCTGAGTCCTACCAGCTTTTGCTTAAACTCTCCTGACTCATCAAAGAGCAGAACCTTTTAACTCATTTACAAAAAGGCAGCATAATAAAGTTGTTACTTCAGTTATAAAAGCACCTGGACAACATGGACAGTACATTTAGTAATTTTTCCTCTCAGCCCCTTATGCTGTCTTTGGTTTAATTGAGTCTGAAATGTGAAAAAAAAAACCCTTGTAGTACAGCTTATTTGTATTGAAAGCACTCATGGCCTACAATTATGTTAGAGTTGCTTAAGATATTGTAAAGTTCAAGCAGGGCATGCAGAGGCGAACTAACAAGGAGTGATGCAAAGTTTTGAACAGGTAAAGTACAAGCTTAAACAGGCTCACATTTCTAACTTGTTGCTTTGTTACTAAACATCATAGACTATTCGTGTCATGGAATAAAATTAATTTTTTAGAGGCTAAACTACACAAAAGGTAAGCTACTGAAATATTAAAATAGTTGTTTGGTATGGGAGAAAGACATTTTATCAGAATCAAACGGAAAGAAAACAATGCAACAAATCAGAGTTAATTTCTCACAGCACTAGAATATGGAAGTCCTGTTACCATTTGGTTTCTATCCTATGTGAACACAGCATGTCTATATTCTCTCAAAGAGTCGTGATGCTCCATTTTATTCTTTTTACCATTGCACAAATCATACACAATCTTGGCTTTTATCTTTGAATTACCCTTGCTCTTTCTGACTGGTAGTCATCTTGCTCAAATTAGAGTAGCATTCCTTAGATACCTTGCATCATACAGTATATCCTGCAAAGAGAAATGGAATATATAGCACCTATTCACTATATAATTTATACCTCTTTGTGTGCATGTTTATGAGAGGAAAGACATTTATGAACAAAGCTCTAGTGCACTTTGGGGATCCTCATTGCACTTGCATGAAGGATTAAAATGTAATGATAAATGAGAGGGGTAAGAGTTTGCTACAATCTCTGTGGGGAAGAAGGAATTTTTTTTTTATGCATTTCTTTTATCCTGTCTCATGCCCTTTTCCACAGGATTTGCTCAAGGTCTGAGTTTTCATATGTAAATAGATTTGTCTTGTCTCCAGTGCTTTATGTGGCTACACAATAGGACTCTTATTTCCCCTTTGCCACTTATCACTAGCCAGTTGCTCAGAAAGTCCTTTCTGCTTCTGTTGCAAATGTAGGACTGTTCTAGGCTTGCAGTATCACTTCTCAGGGACTAAAACTCTCTTCACTTCCAAGTGCAGGTGTGTACAGACAGAATATGTCAATCAGTATTACAGAAGCCAAGCATATCTCACTATTACTGCAGACAATTTGTAAGAGCGTCTGCTTAAAAGTGTACCAACTATATGGAAATTTATGCTACTATTTCTTTTGCAAATTAGAAGGGAGTTTGTACATATGTGTTTATTCTACAGAAACTGAGATCTCAATTCATCATGCCCATTTGCTCATTTTCTAAATTAAATGCTTTCATTTGTAGGTACTGGTCATATTTTTGTTTCAACTTAACTGTGTGTGTCATTCAATGTGTAATTCCAATATGTAAGTAGTATGTAGTAGACCTGAAGAGGTACACGCTGACTCATTTATTTAAAAGTCTTAAATGCTTTGCTATCCTACAGCCCAAGAATTGGTCTGATAGATTTTCATGTTGCTGGCTTAGCAAAGCTGTTGCAGAGGGTAGCAAGGAATTGGAAGCATGCAATCTGGAGACTAAAAACAGAGGACACAGACTTACTAAAAGGTCAATCCCCCATCTTCACAATGGACTCCTGAAGTAAAATCCTACATTTTCACAAAATCGTGTTGTTTGAGTAAAGCCATTGTTGAAAACTGCCACAGCACACACTAAAAGCCGACAGGTCTCCTAACTTAGGAAAGATGATTAGCTTTGGCCTCTCAGAGCCAGGATCTCTGCCTGTCACTGAGAACATCTGTCAAGAATGTCCATCCAGCCGAACAGCTGGAGGAAGGGCCAGATGACCTCTGAGTTCACTTCTAGCCCCAGCTGATTCTGTGAAAACAAAACCGTTCCCACCGGCAGGGGCAGCTGCCAGCTCGGGACAAAGAGCTGCGCCTGCAGGAGCAGCTGCTGCAAGGCATTCAGAGGAGCCAGCACTTTTTGGTATAATGGCATGAAATTACAGACAGTGCCTTCCACCCTGCCATTCTAGTGAGGAAGGGTCTGCACACGAGGGCTTCCTGTTTTGCCATCCTCTGTCAGGGTGTATTGTAGAGGGTTAAAAGACACCTCTCTGAACCTTCTGTCAAAGCGCTCCTGCAGTTGAATTAGATGAACATCACCATGCTGCCACTTTTTAAAATGAAAGCAGACCAGTAACAATGAGGGGAGACATGATCTGTACGTGTTTCTGATGCTGTTTTATCAGGGACATGACTTTTCTTCTGTTTTTTAAACAGATACAATCTGTCCTGTTGCACAATGAATAGTCAAACTACTGTAAGGATAAGGTGGCTTTCTCCCAGCTGGCCTTTCTTTCAGGACCTTTATATGGTCAGAAACTGCACAATTTCAAACACAGATAAGGCAGAAAATGCACAATTTTAAGAATAGGGTTGACCTTCCCTCTCTCTCCATCTACACCCACCCTTCCCTTGGATAAATTGAACTGTGCAATTTAGCAGGAAAGTTTTTAGGGAAAAATCCACTTAAAATGAAAGAAGTGTATACTAAAGTTTAAAACATGTGAGTTTTATTACAGATGAAGTCCTGTCGTGTGGTTATGTAAAGAAACAAATACCTATCATTGTGTTAATCTATATGAAAGTTAATTTGCTTTTCCAAATGAAAGTTTTTAAATCATCTGTCCACCCTTGCTGAAAAAAATTCTTCACTAATCAGCACTGTCTTATTTTCATTTTCTTCTTTCCCAGGATGGAATCATTAAGAGATGGATTATGTTGCCCTTGCTGTGTAACCCACCTGTCATTTCCACACTACTAAGTAGGAGAAATATCCCCAAAGGAGACCAAGAGATTACTGTTGTTGAAAGAAATCGATAAGGAATATGCTCCAAGCGATACATTCACTTTTGCTCCCTGTCCTGCAAAGTCCAAGCCATTTTTTTCTGGTGCTGGTTATGTGGTGCTGTATTATCCAGTGGATGCTCTCAATGGAGAATGCTTTTTCTAGTTAGTTATTATTACACTTTTGTTGGCTTTTGATTTCTGGTGATCAAAAGAACTCTGTAGTCCTATTGAGAGAAAGAGATGCTATCTCTGCTGTAGCCAAGCCATGGTACACCAGTGGCTTTGAAGGTTAGAATCAAAGCTTTATAATGGAAGTGAAGTGAGAGACCAAAGAAGGGATCAAAGTTTAAGTGTGATTCATGTATGACAGCATCAGCTGGGCTACAGAATGCGTGGCAGGGAATCTCTTAAAGGTAACACCCGTAGATCCTCGCAGAGTGAATTAGCAGTTCTGAGAGTGCAAGGGGAGTAGAAGAGCTTCTGTTTTATGGAGATTTTGTTTCATTGTCTAAATTTTTGCAACATTACTGGATTCATTTGCTGAAAAGACACCAATCCCTTGTAATTTTAAAAAATAATTTTTATTCAAGATCTACCTGTGCTTTCTACCTCAGCCTCAAACTGTCAAATAAGATGCCTTAATTTTCCTTTCATATAGCTGAAAGTAAGATCAGTTTATGTGCCAACTCCTTCCCCTCCAAGTTTTTAAACTAATTTCAGATTAATTTTGGCACACAGCAGCTGCAGTAACCTAAAATTCATGATAAGTGATTAATGATTTGTTGTATACACTCCTAGAAGTCTTCAGATATGTATGTTATAGAAGAGTAAGCCAGCAAGAGTCAAAACTAAAGCTTCCCTTAATGTAACAAAGACTTTAAACATCTCATCTTCAGGTTTCACATACTCTGGCTCCTTGCAGGTCTGTTTCAATATCCAACATTCATGATGTTAAATAACATTCCCAACAACCTGCACTTGAGAGGACTTGATACTTTTCCTCTTTTCAAGCAGATATGAACAAGTTAATCCTACTCCAAACCCTACAATGGTGAAGATACAATCATTTTATGGAGCCACATATACAACTTGCTCAAGGCTGCAGCAGCAGTTGGTCTTACAGCCAGGATTAGGATTCAGCTCTTAATTCAGGTCCCTACTCTTCTGCTCAGATAGCTATGGCAGGCACTTCTGCATGGACAACAGCTCTCCTGCCTAAAAATGTACTCAGAATTACAGTTAAGAGATTATAAGAAACTATGCAGGTCATGGGGATTTATTTCTGCAGCAGCCAGCACGTGAACAGATTGTATTAGTTCACACTCTTAAGCTACCATGTAAAGGAACTGAAAACACATTTTTACCCCTAAAAAAAAAAACCCAAACAATATCTATTATACTAATGAAAAGCAATTAAAACATCACAGGCAGTATTTCCTAGCTGCTCTGCAGACCTGCTATTTATCTATACAGGGCTCAAAAGAGCTTTACAAATTTAGGACAGCAGATCATGTTTAGGAAAAAGATTTTACAAAGCTTCTCATTCAGATCTCCTTTCTAGCCACCTCAGTAATATAGAAAGCATTACTGGAAAGACTAAGAAGGTCAGAACAGCATTATGAGGCAGGAGAGAAAATGGGAATCTTGTTAGCTGCACCTTCCTGCATATTCTAACTGCAAAAACCTGGGTTTCAAATTAATTTAGCAACAAAATTCCTATTGATTTTTAGAATTGGAAGAATGAATTAATTGTCTTTTGCCACATGAATTTTCTCTGAGCTCAGCGAGGCTACTCAGAATAATCCGTTTGCAGGACTGTTTGTGTCTTAAACAAAGAGCTCCTGTGCTAAAATAATTTGCATTTTATAGCTTTCATGGTGTGTATATTGAATTGACTTCAATACCAAGACACCAACATACATATCTTGTGACCTGTTCTGCATCATTGACGTCATTCAAACATTTTATCCAAACTGAAAATGAATATTAATTTTAAAAGCCTGAATTTGTGGTTATACAAAACAAAAATTAAGCAAAGAACGTGCTTCTAGTGCTCGTATGTCCCTTCCAGTTTGGGAAACAAGTGCTTTACTTCTCGACTCCAGATGGCACTGTGGTGCTTAACACTACCCAACGGGGGGGAGAGCTGATGGACTGCAAAAGCATGCAAGCTCCTGAAAAACAATGGCTTTCTTGTTTTATGTGACATCAGCTGCTAACAGTTTTCCAGTGTAGATGTCCTATTTTACCTTCAGTTTGGTGAAGACTGGGCTAACAAACGGCAGTCTATATGCCCGAGATAGGACTTGTGGTGGAAGAAAGGGCTCAGTTGTCTGTGCTTCCATGAGGTCACAAGGGTAGCAGCCCTCCTCTCCACACGCTGTTGCAGACTGAAGGGAGAAAGCTTTGCTGCTGCAGTGCTTCCTGTTCACAGTGACTAATTCTATCTCTGTACAAATGGTAATTCTGCTTTCTTATGGGCTTTCAAGGATGGACTGCAAACCATTGAAGTAATGAGGTTATCAGTAAATTTCCTAGGGATACCCACAGACTTTGCTGTTTGGAAGACATCCTTTGCCATTTCATGTTATCAATTAGACGATTACAAAAATGTCTACAATAATTTTCTCCCTCCATGTTCATCCTTTGAAAACTCAGCAGTGTAACATTCATACATTTTCTTAACCATATACCTGTACTCATCTATACTGCATTTTTTCTTGCATATTAATTTTTCTTGAGATTCTATCCCCTTAGTTTTTATCTTCTTAATTTGGTAGAAGTCTGCCTGACACCTTCATTCTCTTTTAACCCTTCCTAGCTTATATTCTTACTCTCCAATTTTGTATACAGTAATTTCTAAATACTTGTTACCTGATGTACGGACCCAGTTAAAGCTCCCAGCTCCCACTGCACAACCACTACACCACTGCTCAACCCGAGTTGGAATCACACCACCGTTTCTTCTGTGCATTTCAGACAACACAATTCTGGAATTTGCTGCACAGGCTCACAGGTTTCCCACAGACCATGATATCCCTTTTGATTTTAAGCAAAACTCAAAGAGTTTATATGGGTTCATTTCAAGGCTGTTTTATTTTTAGCCCAAGTAAATCCCTTCCTGTAAGTTAATGAGGCAACTGAAGAGACATAGAAAGGGCTGGCTGTTTGTCACACATCACTCAGCACAGATGAGTGTTTCATTCCAAAGAGTTTATGAAAGGGGAGCTCAAAAATCAAAAAGGAATAAAAGCATGGGAGAGATGATTGTTTTAAACAGGCAAGACCTCAAAACAGCTTCAGTTCTCTCTGAAGCACTGTACAGAACCCTTCTCTAAAGGCATCAAAAATGCACACACCTGCCCCCCAAAATTCCTCCTAGATTTATGAAATATTAGTGTATTTGTCATGTCACTTCTGGTAAATGAGTAGCCACAGAACCACACAAGGCAGAATGTACCTACATTACTAGACCAGAATGATGCCTCTGAAGACTGAAATCCTGTAGAATACCTGCTTTCATTACACAGCTTTGTAGCTCTTGGTTTCCTTCTCCATCCTCAAAGCTGCATAAGGAGAGTGGTGGCTCCTGACAGCATTACAGAGTGCATAACTGATATGCTATTGGCATACATGACACAGTAGACAAGCATTTCTTCTTTCATAATGTGTTCAATGTCCATTCTAGGTCTTCTGAATAAAACTCAGAAAATGGCCTGAAATCCATTTTTTTTTTTAAATTAAGAATAAACTTTAAGAACATTGTCCCCAAACAAAAATTTATATACATTGTATTTACAATTTCGCTGACTACTTAATATTTACATTACATTTAATGGAAAATCCTCCCCTCACATTAGTTGTGCTTAGAGGTGCTGCACTCAGCCTTCAGCCTGAAACCAGTGCCAGAGCAGACAAGGGTGAAACTTCTGAAAAAAAGCCCACAACCACAAAAAAAACCAAAAGCAACTTTTGTGCATAACCATGAGACAGACGATTTCTAGAAAAGAAACTCTAACCCAAGAGGAACAAACAAAAGCACTGTTGTTAGATCATTAGAAAAAAAGCAAAACTGGTGGTAGAAACAATGTACATTTCCTAAGGAAGGACATCCTGTATGAGGTGGATCTCTCATACACCTGCACAACTATACACTTGCTGGGGCAGCTGCAGTGTTAAACTGTCTCATGGCTTTAAAAAGGCTGCAAATTTTTTGTTGTTGTTGTTTTGTTTGGTTGGTTTTTTATTCCTCCTCTACATGCTCGGAAAGATGCAAACTGTAACACAAATGGCACATGAATGGTGTCAGCCTATTAAAGCAGAACCCATGAAAACGGAATCAGCAACCATTTGCTTTTTCAACCACGTAACTTACTGTGGCACGTGCAGCTGCATTTGACAAACATGTCTGATGTCTTCTGTGATCATAACCTAGACTTTAAACCTGTTTGGAATTAACTTGAAGATGTTGCAAAACTTTATTTGATGTATTTTGCAAGATGCAGGAAACTTCCCCTGAGGAAAATGAACGGAAGTAGCAACTAACGATAGCATAGCTTTCCAGAACAGAAGAAGGAAGGTTAAACACTGGATGGAATGAAATGGAAACTGGTCTGTACAAAAGAAGTAGGATTGTGTCCTAATTACTGTCTTGTGGAAACCGATTCTGCCAGATCCTTTGTGGGCCACCCAGCCCTCTCTTTGTCTGCTGAGGAAAAAGGTGCAGAACTTCTATAAATGTTTCTTCACTAATTTAGGCCTAAACATGTTTTGTGGTTTTTTTTTTTTTTTTTTTTTTTTTTTTTTGGTGGTTGGGGTATTGTTGTTGGACTTGTTTGTTCTTAAACAAGTAGTACTCTGTTGCTGAGCAGCCTCATACTTCACTTTTCGCTCCCACTACAAATCTGCTGCCAGATGAGGGCTGAGTGCAGGGAAAGTGTCTTAATATTAAATGCAGAAGAAATGGAATCCCAACCAACCCTGTATGCTGGGGATCAGAGCCCTTTCACTCTTTTTAACTTTCCGAACAAAGCAGCAGCATTTATGAGATCACGTAAAATTTCAGGCTTCTTAGAACTATAGTTCCTAGAGATTACTCCAGAATTAGATGTTTTCTTCTTTTGGATTGTTGCATAAATGTTCCAGAGAATGCAACTTGGTTTCCTGCTCTAGTTTTACTCTGCAATACTTGTCTTTTCTCTAATAAACTGTTTGCACATGTTCACTTCTCTCTTTGAAAGTCTGTTTTTGCGGAAATATAAAATTTGGCTTTTACATTTTTCCACTGACTCCCTTCCTCTTAAGGGAACAATTCATCCTCCTCTTTCTGCCAAAATGCAGTGATTGGTAGCAGTGCTGAATTTTTTTTAGTGTACCTTTTTTGTTACAGCCATAGCTCTGCAACCAGATCTATAAAGCGATTAGGACAGTGACACATTCATATTTTTTAATGTGAAAACAAACAAGCTAAGGCTCAAGTTTTATGGCTCACCACATGAAACAGCCAAACTTCAGAAGCTTCTCATTTTCACTCAACCTAAAACTGCCTGCACTCACCACTAATGCAAGCTGTTGTTATCTATCACCTTCTTCATCACTATGTCTTTGGAGCCTGCTGGCGGAGATCACTCTTAGAACATGATCATCATGCTGTTGGTATTTCTTCAGATCTTAGCTGATGTTTCAAACATCCCATCCCATTTTCTGGAACAAGTAAACCACACCATTTTCCAAAATTAATCCAAAGAAGATGGCCAACCAAGGGAGCATTCGGTTCAAGTTCAATGTAACTGTAAAAGAAAACAGAACAAATTTACCACTTGCCATTCAAGAAGATCACAGAAATCATCCAAGAAGTCATACTAATTTGCTTAGGAAATCACACAAATCTGTTAAAAATCTGCATTCCGATGCCATGCATAAAATAAAAATGAAATTTTCCTTTCATGAAAGAACAGACAATGCTATTTTATGTTCCAATGATCCATGATGAGTTGTCTCAAATTCTCAGTGATGGGTATGATGGATATAATACAGCACATACAAAAAGATGATGATGAGATAAAAGTGCTTTTTCTTTTTTTAATAAAGTGTTTTGTTCCATTCACTTTCTATTAAAGTCTAAATAGTTTTTAGCTAGAGCTATGTCAGCCACCTATCTGATACCAATTAAAAAAAATATAAAACAATAATAATGATTTCTGTAACAGCCACATTCTTTCACACACATTCCAATGTAATAATAAAAAAAGCAAAAATGTACCTCTGATTGCCTGAGAGTTTGATATCAAGACAAACACTTTTATAAATGCAAGGCACAAAGGCGTGTAGTCATGTTCCCAAATAACAGCTGGAATGAACAAAAGCTTTCCATAGCTGGACAACAGCAGTGCTTTGAGAAGTAAAACGAAGTCAGACTTTGTTTTCAGCATCTCAGGTCTCATACACCATAAGGTAATAAAAATGCCAACCAAAAATGACGTTTGTTCTAAGAGGAAATAAGATAAGTTGGAAAGAGAATGAAGTGCCACCATCAAGTCCTTTTTTTTTTTGGATGAATATAAGTGAAGTGACATGCCTAAAATACAACTAAGCCACTGCTATTTAAAAGACATACGCAAATATGAACACGTCCTTCATTCCCTGTTTTCACTGTAATAGGCAAATATTACTATTCCTGACAAACTAATTCAGTATCATGACATCCAGAATAATTCTATCACAGAATTATATCTGTAGGATTGTCACACATGTGATTTCTGACACCATACAGCACAGGAAGTTTAGCCTAAGAACCTCTTTACTTTTCAGTTTTAACAAAAGGAGAGTTTTTTTTTTTTCAGCTGTCTATTAGCCTGTAAAACAAAATCAATACTTGTCTTCTTTGAAAGGTTCACCAGCAATGAACCCCTTCCATCCTGCATGAGAAAGAACACTAAGGTGAAAATATCACTGAGGTATTAAGACCTCTTTTGACACCACACCCCTGTGCAACACTGGAATTAATGCAGATGTCAAAGCAACGCTCACAACAACTGTAACAGATTAATTACTACTGAAAAATGAGTTCCAACACTTTTACTGAGTGTTTTACTTTTTACTACCTATGTAGAGCAACACTAGACAATAAATGACTTAAGATGAATTCTGAATGCCTGAGGGAAATACTAGTTTTAGTCTATGGGCTTGATTTAAATACTATCACCAGAAAAAGTATGAGCATAAAAGTATTAACCAAAATAAAACAAAAACCTTCCTCTGCCTTTAAATGCAGTCTTAGAGCACAAAAGTATTTACTCTTTGCCAGTAATGACACTGCTCTCTGGTTTTATATATTCAGAAGAAAAAAAAAAACAAAAAAAAACAAACCACACAAACAACATACAGCTTTTCCCAATCATTGTTTACTCCTACAAGGATCCTTTTTAGTGTTGTATCACCTTAAATAACAAATCTTGAAGTCAACATGAAATGAGGAATAAGGCTGAGCTCTACACTGGTCTTCAAACTATTTAAAAGGATTCACATTAAAATTTCTGAACATTGCCACTTTTCAGCGTTTTGATATCTAATGTTAATTGTATCAGTTTGAACTGTAGTCAGGATCAAAACATGCATTTGCATTAAGTGAAGGCAAATTAGAGAGTATGTGTACAATTGTTTAACGATAATGGGTTGGAAATTACATCCATTCTGCATTAAATTTTGCAATACAGGCTTCTAGAAAGGTCATTCACTGCTTAAAGAATAGATAGTGACATGAACTAGTCATTCATCTTACCTAAAGAAGCTATACCGAACATTCGATAAAAATCCCATTCTTTGGCATATCTGATTAAGTCATCAGGATCTATATTTTGGCTTGAATCCTGTAGTTGCAACCACCTGAGATAAGCTTCACAGAGCAAACAAAATACGCAGAGCTTGCCATGAATCTGGTAAATGAAAGAATAATAAAGGCATTAGTATCAAATCAGCATAAATTAAAGCATTGGTATGAAGCTGGTATTTAAAATCCATTTCAACACCTCTCCACAAACAATCTCTGTAGGTTTATTATTTTTGTTTAGAAATATAAGCAAATTACTTCTGTTGAACCACTAGCTTAGCACATCATCCTTTTAACATCAATTGACATCATATGCAAATTAGAGAGCATAGAAAACTGCATTAACAGTTCCATACAGAAGAGGGTAGATAACTGTGGTTTCTAAAGCCTGCTCTATATTATTTTCCTGAAATTGGGAAGACTGTTTCAGTGAGGAATATGGGGGGGAGGCGGAGAGGGAGGGGGAAAGTGCCACAGCTAGTAGAATTATACTGTCAAGATTTCAGTTTAAGGGCAACTACTCCATTCAGTGAACTGCCTTAAACACCCTTGTTCCTCTTTTTCCCGGGGACAATCTCCGTTACAAGAAAGTGGTAGTGCAGTTACACCACAACCACTTCTTAGTTCAGATAAGGGTGAGGTACCAAAAATAAATGGAGCAATATAACTGAACAAAACTCAAAGATATTCTCTGAAGCGACTGCAAAGTTAATGTTTGTGAGGACGCACAGCTAGCATGTTTTGACATTAAACAGTATATAAGCCAGTGTGTATGTCGGGTGGATTCTGAGTTTGTACAGATTTGCATAAACCAACACAATTGCTGTGTGTGGATTCTACCTTTTCCATTAGAGAACAGTTATGCCAATTGCAAATACATGCACAGGCTAAACCAGTTTAAAATTCAACTCAATTTATTTGAATAGATGAAATTTTCACAGATGGAATAGTTCTTCAGAAGCCTCACAGAAAACATCATTACCTGTCTCCAGAAGTACTGAATTAATTAAAAATCTGTATTCAGATTTATGCTTGAAAGATGAGGCAAGTGTATTTATCTACACTGCTTAGCACTGGACTGGCCAAGAGGTATCAACATGAATACAACGTACACTTCATGCGTGGACAGTCTGATGTAGATCAGCTTCCCTCTCCTGGGAAATCAGTCCCTAAAGTGAAAATATGCAATTCTGTCAGAAAATGCACAGCCCTACACTCCAGCCTGGCCAGCACAACTAAACTGACTATGTAACTCTACATCAACAACACTTCATGTGAAAGCGACTATCTTCTGCTATAGTTTTCAGGGCTTGGTTAATTACTCAGGAAGAAACTCATGAGAAATTAGTACAGTAGATTTATTTGGCATAGTATTGTTAATATGGTACATTATTCTACTGTAGTTCATTTCAGAAAGAATTGTTTCCAGCAGAAATCTAATCTGGAAATTAATTTGAAATTATATCTTTCTCTTCCAATATAGTTTAGCGCATCATCTTTCCAACATCAATTAACATGGTAGGCAAATTAGAGGGTGTAGAAAACTGCAATGAACAGTTCCATACAGTTCCTTCTCTTCTCTTTAACATGTAATATGACTGGTTTATTTGCTGATTTTGTGGCATCATTACTGTGGAGACAATAACTTTTTTTTCCATGAGATTTCATGTGTTCTGTTCATTATACAACTGGTTCATCCTGCTGGAACCTGTGCAAGGGCAAGAGAAGAACAGTCCCTAAAATTTTACAACTATTACGACCAACTTACCAAACATAAATATATCTTCAACCAAAAAAAAAAAAACAAAAACAAAAACCAACCCAGTCATAGTGTAGGGACATAGCAACTTACATTTATCTTTGTATTGAAAAGAATGTGCCTGTATGCTTGTGCTTTACATAAAACAGCATTAATCAAGATGATAACAGGATCATACTCAATATATTTGTCCACAGGTTTCTGGCAGGATTTCTGGAAGTCACAAAATAAACAAGAGTTAGAAAAAACAAACAAACAAAAAACAGAAACCAGGAGTTTATGAAATGTTGCTCTGATCTTAGCACAGCTGCATAAATGCAAACTAGCTATTCAATTCCTACTAGTCTTTCCTTAGTGTAACCTTAACTTTCAATTGGTTTTTAATCCACTCAAAAAAATTGCTTCCCCTCCCTTTGACACTACAGGTGACACAAACTTCCATCACACAACATAACATACATTATAGATTTTTACAGGCTTCAGATTAAGACAGATTTTCCATTACTGAACAAACACCAATATATTCACAATATTGATGATGTAGTCTTCACACACAGATATAGCCAAAGAGCCAGAAGTTGCTACTGAACAGTGGTAAGACACTAGACCATCACTTCTCTAACACATGTGTTGGTTCCCACAGTGCCTACTAGAGAGGTTACTTCACTCAGACTGCTGGGAACCAACTGCTTGTCATCAAGCCCTTCAGATTTATTGACTTACCTGTGTGGGTGATCGCTCCTTGACTTGAGTTAGATGAGAAGGGCTCGCAAAAGGCTATTATAATAACTGTGAACAGGATGGTTAAATAATAAGTCTTACAAAAGGCTCCTTCAGCAGACCTGAGGGGGAAATAAATCCCAGCAGAGTGCTGAGGAGCAGCAGCAGTCAATCACAGCAACCACTTCAGACCAAACAAGTGCACTTGCAGAAGGGTGCAGCTCAGCTTTCTCCTGCTGTCAACTGATCCTCAGTTCAGCTACTTGTTTCTTCCTCCAACCCGTCCTCAGCTAATCCCACTCCCCTGCGCTGCCCCATTAGCTGCCGTGCTCAGAGCACCACAATCACAGAAACGACCTCAGTTTCCATTTTAATGAGTGCACGGCTGGGCACTATCAGAAGAGGAGATCTAGGCACACAGTCTTCTGAACTGCTCTAACAGTCAGAAATGCAGTATTGGACAACACATGTCTGTAGACAAACTCCCAGGAAAGAACAAAAAGGTTTTTTTCAATTTTACAGGGATCCCTTGTGTCCAAAGTTAACTGTGCCTTGCTATTTACCAGAACTATTATCGGAGAATCTAAGAATGCAAAATTTCACTAGCAAATTGACTCAGAAGTCCAACATCCATATCAAGAAAAACATCCAAACAAGCACATAAGATAAACAGGAATGATGCTACCACTGACCAGTGTTTCTTGGTTCAGCTCAAGAAAAAAAAAAACACACCAAAACAAAGACACAACAAACCCATTTGCTGGATTACAAAATACTGTGGATGACAGTACACAAGTTAGAAGTAATGAATTTAAAAACTCACTGAATTAACCAAGTTAACTAACAGTTTGATAGGTCTAAAATTAACATGAGCAAGATGAAATAGAGGACATAATTAACTGAAGACCAGAGCTACAGGACTTAAAAGAGTGAAAAAGAAATTGCAACTATAATTAAAGCCAGTGTCTTGCTTCACTTCTTTCTACATAGAAATCATGAACAGATATTTCTATAGGTGGTAATTTATGTCTGTCAGATCTCTGGGTTGAGGCAGCACAGGAAAACTGCTTTTTTTTTTTTAATACGCTTATTCACACAAGCACTGGACAAGCACATACAAAAGAAGATTATTCTTGAACACGATGGATGTCATAAAGGTTAGATGAAGGATATCTTACATACCCCAGGATTTATTATGCTCTCAATTTTTCCTGCAACAGAACATTTTTTGACCAGGGTCAAAAATCTTTCTAAGAAGAGCAAAGAATAATCTTTTCAAGTATATGATTCCAATCAAGCACCAATTACAAAAACCTTGCAGTTAAGAGGTACTGAAAAATTTTCACCAACAGCTGACATAAATTTTAGACAATCAGAATGAATCAGACCAACCTTCCAGGCAAAACCAACAATACAGAAATTTTACTGCAGGTCTATAAGGAGGCTGCTACAAATGAATACACAAACAGTGGTGTTACCCACAAGAATGGGTCTTCTGCTCCACAGCTTCTGGCAGCCACAACCAAATCTTCTACAGCTATGAGAAAGACGTTTAATTCAGTATTTCAGCATACCAAAACCAAACATTTAAGAATCCTATTTCTTTTTGTTACCACAAGAAAAGAAACCCTACTCTATCACAAAAGAGCAGACATCTTCAAGGACTTCTCAAACACAGACACACATTCATGTCTGCCTGTCTCACAGATGAGAGACCTATTCTTCATATATTCTATTTATATTTGAGTCTCAACTGTATGAAGAAAAGTCCTCTGTGCTTACTCAGCCAGTGACCTGGACAGTTCATTCAGGGACTCGTGAGACCTACAAGCCACCTTACTGCAAAACTCCTGCATGTGCTGTCACAGACTAATTGGTAGAGACAAAATCATGGTGACACATGCTATACTGTGAGAACATTACAGCATTAATAGACTCCCTAAGACAAAATTTTCTCTACACTCACCTTTTTTGTTATTTTTCCACCTGTGCTAGTAAAACATCTGACACTAACCTTGAATGTCGAGGAAGGAAACTTATGACTAGTGCCTGACTTCAGCAAAATCAATGCAAGCCAAGGGTTAATGCAGTTTAAGAACAGACAGGTTTAACTAGATATCTTTATCTAGATAAAGTGATGTAACCTTACGAACATCAATAATCACTAACATTTTCAGAGAAGATCAGAATGAGCAGCTCAGCCATGGAGAACTGCCTGCACACTTACTTTTAAGATTTCATTCAGGCAGATTAGAGTGAGCTACAATACTCGTGCTTGCATCTCATTCCCAACTGCAGTTCTGCACAGCTACAGTCAACAGCCTGTTCACCATGACTGAAAAAGGCACATTCTTAACAAAAACAAGCTTCTTCAACTTACTTTGGGCTTTCTAGAAGAAATTACTCAGTCATCATAACCTGTTCTAAAATGATCTAGACAAGTAACTGTATTTCTCTATGTTTTTAACCTGTTTTTAATTTCTTCCTTAATTATGTAACTAGTGTCTTTCCTTGAAGAAATACATGTTACTTTGATTAAAAGATACTTTCAGATTATGTTGCTTGACCACATATTCTATTTACATGACTTCTTCGAAACTGGTAAATTTAAGGAAAACTACAGATGTTTGATACTGACACACAGAAGTCCAACAGATAATGTGCTCCCCTAAGAAAGGCTGTTGAATATATTTCAGTATTCTAATGAATTTAAATGGACATTAATTTAGGAATTGTTCAATTAATCACACATTCAGGATTAGTTGATTGTGCTTGTCTGTCACTTGCAAAAAAAAAAACAACCAAAAACAAATGCTTCTCTTAACTTAGAAAACTGCATAGGAATCTTAAAAAAGGAAAGGTGGCTTTTTAGAAAAAAAATCTTTTAAAAACTAGTACAACTGTGTTCTTTGTAGTGTAGCATACATTATACAGCATATCAGCTTCTTTCTGATCAAAGAAAAACAGTTAAGGAAAGTAACACATTTTAACATCTCAGCGGTATTAAATAAGACAAAAGAATTACTGAAATGTTAATTCTGACTGCATGATTATCAGCCTTTTATAAAGCACTACTCAAAAGATATACCTCTCCTTTGCTCTTCAAAGATGCTCAACTGCAAACAGAATTAACAAACATATGCCAAACACAATACAATATAGTGTACAAATATTTGAGGGAATAACTACTGTCACTGACGGCCAAAGTTCCTAAAATACGTGAACATGACTTTTTTAGAGTGCTCTCTCTAACATTAAAATGTATCTTAATTTTCAAGCAAAAGTATTTTGGGATGGGGGTAGTGGAAAGGAAAAATGTTCTTGAAGAGGAAGACAAAGGACACAACAGAAAATAAAAATACACATGACAGAAAATAAAAATTCACACTGAAAAACCAAACTTCATCCTGAACTAAAAATACCATGAAAACCACACCAGGAACACACGTGCAAATCTCTGGACATTAAGAACACCTATGAAGCAAGCTCATTTTAGTATTCCTTTCTTCAGGGCTTGCAAGTTTGGCAAAAACAGGCTATGATTTTTTTTCCCAAACTACATATGCAGCAAATTTTAACAACATTTACATAGCTCCAACATGAACATAGGTCCATTTACGTACGTTCATAAGGCAAACTAACACGGACAGATCACCCTGCAAAGGCACCCTTAATCCCAGCTGCGCCCTTAACGAATAAAACGTAATTAGCTGTGCTGCTTTCAGGAACGGCTTCTTTATTAGGGATGTGGCTCAGTGTCATAATAAGCTGAAAAACAAAGCAGCCCAGTTTCAGATGCATTCAATTTCAGGAAACTGGAATTACAAATATTGTTTTATAATTTTTCCTACATGATACATTTCCCAGTAGTAAACTAACTACTATCTAACAGATCGAATTCTATAGATTAGACAAATAACATACTTCACTTTCCAGGATGATATTTGTAGTCTCAGCAGATTTTTTTTACCTTACGGCAAATGCTTGGCATTCAAAGCATTTACAGTCTCCCTGCCTTGCTGCAATAAAAGAGGTTCTCTATTTTTTAATTGCAGAAAAGCTAAATGAAGTGTGCACTGCTCAGGCAATTTGGCTTTTCTTATTACAAAACGCAAGGGAGATGCTGTCTGAGCTCTACATATTGCAGTGAATAATTTCTTTCCCTTTGTTAGGGTCTGGAATGATTAATGTTTTTTAGACTTTATTTTTAAATGCAACAACACACAAGCAATTTAAAAACCTTTTTTTTTTTTTTTTTTTAAATTGCATTGTTTTCCTTCTATTTTTCAGTAAATTTGTTAATTTCCTTTTATATTCATTGCACTTTACAGAATTTATTCCAGGTTAGCCAAATGTGGTTTGTTTTTTTTTTTTCCCCTGCAGCATTAATACTATAGTGGCAATGTTATCTGAACAGTGACAATTCTGTTACTATTCTTAATGGTCTGTAATATATTCAGTGAAGGAATGCTGTATTATTTACAGATCATTTAAGTTTTAACGATCTCAAAATAATTAACAAAGCCACGTAGGCACTCTCACCAGCACTTCTGATTCAGAATAGGGAAAACATCAGCATGTTCACAGCCTAGGACTAGAACCAGACCCATGAATTGCACAGCAACCACCAGAAGTCACCCTCATTGGAGGCAATCCTAACATGCCTGCACAACCCCCCCTCCACCGCGCCCAGTTATCACACTGAAGAAAAAGCATATGGAACAAGAGGTCTCCCTGAGGACGAGAGTTTCCTCAGAACTTTATTACGTGCTTTTAAGTCTCTTTAAGCTATTTTTAAGGAGCAATAGCAAACCTGTCTCTTGCAATGGTACTTCCACACCAAAATATACGCATCCACCAAGTGTGAATCTCAAGCAAGATGGAACGTGAAATGCCAGAGGTCCAGGTTAGGCTTCTGCTGCAACTGGCCTTGATTAAATAGATTATTTTTTTTAAAGTGACAGAATTTAAAGAATTTGTGACAGCCATCTTGCAGGGCTCTTAACAACAGACATGACCTTTACCTCATGAGTTTCATGGTACTGTGTGTACTTCTGTGTTTGATAGAAGGTTTCTTTAGTTTCCTTGGTATGAGCTGAAGATTTCCAGAGTGGACAGTAATACACTTGTGAGGTCTTTAATGCTTGCCTGCATTAAAATTACAATATGGAGCTCAAAGAAACTTTCAATTATCTTAAGAGCAATAACAAATGCGGCAGGAACTAAACTGAAGCAGCACCATGAATATTAGGCTGAACTTCCAAAATTGTACTTGAATGTTGTGGGCTGGAAAAAGATGTTCCCTAATGGAAGCATTTAGCATATGCCTGCGGAAAAAAAATCCATTCTTCTCTTTGACAGATTAATAACAGAATACAAAATCATTGTATTTTGCTCAGGCATTCAAATTTAAATTGTCCACAGGAAAATCACACCCAGATTAGGTTAAACACATCCTAAAAATAAATGTAGGACTAAACAGAAGATGCTGTTGGAAGAACTTAGCTTCTTCAACCTCAGGATCATGTTCCGAAAGGTGCTGAATGACAGAAACACTCCAAGTATGACAAAGAACTTTTAGATGCAGATTTAGTAATTTCACATGGGTAATTTTAAAGTAGGACTGGGGCAAGTCTGTAGGTCAGTATGCAACAGTGACTATCTTGGCAATTCTGCTTGTTCCTAATTTTCAAGAGCCCTTTATGTTTCAAATCATACAATCAGACAATTTCTGTTAGCCTCACTTTTAGTATCACTATGCAATCTATACATGCACTTTTAATTTTTTCTCTCTTAAGCTACAATGGAGTAGCACTGCTCAATGCTCCCATTTCACAAAGACAGATGAAAGCTGTTCTCAGGTTGGGTGACCGTATCTTTAAATCTCACCTCAGACATCTATCTTTTCTTAAATACCTTCAGCTTTTTGCCAGTTTTTAGAGGCCTACACTCTAAGTTTTATAAGTATCTGATAAAAACGATGTTCATACTGATAAGTGAGATCTTGATATTTTCTGAAGTGGAGAAGACTTCTAAAGTATCATTTTCAGATTAAGATGATTCGTAACACTGACTAACTCATTCTAACATAGCTCGTGAAAGTTTGTGAGGAGTATCAAGTGACATTTTGTATTTCACTAGTTTTTGTTGTCCACAGTGTGATGTGCACCAAATTTTGAGGTCTCCAGCCAGAGCACAGCATTGCCTGCCTTGAACAGAATGCCTGCAGTGACAAAACTATCCTTTGAGACTAAAAGGAAAAAGTAAAACAAGAATTGTCCTATTGGAAGCCAGGTCTTGGCAGCTGAAGACAACAGCAGTGTTCTTCTGCAGTACACAGATAAAGCTGAATTCAGATTTGTTCAGCTGAATGAATCCTTTGATCTTGTCCATCTTCTAAAAATTCTCATCTCCACTTTAAAAGCCTTGAGCTCATGCGTTTCTCACTAACATGCTTTATATTACCTGTTCCTCACACAGACAGCTCCTACTCTCAGTACTTCCTGGGTGGCCAGACATGGACAGGAAGGCTTAGAGATGATGTGACACACACCACGTAAAAGCAACTAGGACCGAGACTGAAATAGAACCACAATAACCCATAGCATAGGCAGTGGAAACAGACTAGTAGGAGTAAGTGAAAAATGGTAACGATAGTTTGGGAAGACCAGGATCTTCTGTCTTGAAATGGTTAAATGCTAAGAGGAAGGAGTGCCATCTACTGGCTCCAGTTTGCCTTAGAGACTATTAAAGCCAAATTAATAACCATAATTGATGAGTTGAATTTACAAGATGTGATAAATCTTATGTGACACGGTTGCAGGCGTAAGCTTTATAATTGTCCTTTTGTATCCAACTTATCTTTAATTTCAAAGATGAGTTTGAAGCTCCACATGAAAGAGCTCCAAAGAAAATCAACTACATTTTTATCAGCTACCAAGGATGAATTCTGACTACCAATGAATCGATGCAGTGCATATCCAGTGCTAAACATGATACTTTACACTAACACAAAAAAGCAACTAAAAATCATTTTCTCCGTGCAGTGTGCAGGTCTACAGCCACCAGAAATCAATCTCTATTACTTTGGTTGTCTTTTACCTAAGAAATCTACTGATCTCTCCAGTTTTTGAACTGTCTGCTGAGACTTCTGTGTACACTTTCAGGTGATTTACACTCTACAGCAACAAGCCATTTTAACTGACTGACGGGCTGGGAAAAGAGAAGGATGGGAATCAGCTCTTCCTACTATCATCAGGAACTTGTACACATCTTGTTTTCACAGCCTCTTGTTGATAACAGAAGCTGAGACCTAACATGTACCTCTTTCAGCTTGAGCTAACCACTATTTCCCCACATATAAACTAGTCACAGACCTCTATAATCTGGTTGCTTACAGTCTCTGTTTTTTGATTTAAGAAATGCTTCAAGGACTCAAAGTTACAAAGTTGATAAGGAATTCATCACAGATTTCACACAAAGCTTTTCTGGTCATTTGTTATATTTATAGCTTCATGGCTAGTAAATTAACTTATTTTCTACCAGCATTCTCAAAATGCCAAGGGCTACAAAACTGGGGGGGGGGGGGGAAAACAAAAAGGAAGTTTGAATGACACAACGGAATTTTGAATGACACTGTGCAAAAAATCATGCCATCAGAGAAAGCATTCCTATCTCTATCCTAGTTTACTATATCCTCTACCATAATTTATGATATCCTTGTTTAGATGCCTTCTGGTTTCTATCCCACCTATCCTATAGAGAGGCTTTCTGGTTTCTATCCCAACTATCCTATAGAGGCCCTCTTGTTTCTATCCCAAAACCATGCCCCAACTCCTACCACTTTGATACCTTTATTTGTAAAGACATTCCTACATCTTTTTCCCATTGATACTCAATTAATTCCTTATAAAATATCCAACAATTGGTTTCACAATTTTATAAGCTGCAGGCAAGATGTCATGAAATGCTATCGGAAATAAATCTGAGGCTTAGTCAAGATGCATTTGCAGATCTCTCCGTTCCAAAATTATTTTTTTTTCTCCACAGTGAAATATAGGGAGTTAAGTGATCCAATTTTTTCACACACTTCATAGTGTATAAAAACTAACCGTATGTCAAAACGAACCCCTGGAGACAAGCCTATATAAACTATCAAGAACTGAAAACAGTAATTTAAACAGTTAAACTGAGTAGTTAAGTTTAACGGTTTAAATTGAAAACACTGTTAAAAGATATTTTTTTTTTTGCTGCGTCTGCAAAATCTCTCAGAAAACAGAGGAGACACTAATAAAGAAAAACAAAAAAAGCCAAGCCTGGCTCGGAG
>NW_008626754.1:0-10829 GCF_000691845.1 Merops nubicus | reverse complement strand
AATGATTCTATGATTCTATGATAAAATGCTGTAAAAACTCACTCAAGTTAGCTAGGCAAAGCACATGAGATTTCTTGCAGTTTAACAGCAACAGTGGGAGCTTTTGCCTATTTCATGCAAAGCTTACAAAAATGGTCAGTGATAGTCTCTGGAAAACAGGGTCACATTTGAAAACCTGGGAGGGGACGAAGATTTGAGTTTAAGAGCTAAGAGCATGCTCAGCATGAACTCAGATGGATCTATCTCCCCGAGTTACAGGCAGAGAAGTGTCTTAGGGAGTGGAAAGTGCTACAGCCCCTTTTGATGTAACATGGTAGTGTTCAGAATCCAGCGCCTCACTCTGCATGAGGAAACTGGGACTGGTCTTATGTAAGGCTTTAGCAGTGAAAGCACCAAGGAAATACTCTATGTAACTGTGGAACAGTAACTGGTAGAACAGCTACTAAATTGCTATGAGATAGTGATTTAGTATTTTGTTGCCATTTAAAATTCCAAGTTTTTAAATAGCTTTAATAAATGGTTGAGGGGTGATGCTTTCACCAACTACCACGAATACTGTGGCAAGGCAGTGGATATGTAACTCTTTACTGCAGATCTAAATTGCCTGAACATTGAGCCATCCTAATACAGGATGAGAAAACAGAGAGCCCATCATTTCAAGTGCTGCCAGCATTAGATACTTAGATTGTTTTATAGTGATTTGACCCAAACCAGTGTAATTCCACTGACTTTTAACATGCTGTTACCCTTGTATTTTGGAGGAGAAAATGATGGTTTAGTTCAACTGCAGCAGCTTTTTTTTACACAACAACCTACTTTATAGATCAGATTTATATGGTCCTTGCAATCTTCAGTGATTTATTCTGGAAAGAATAAGATAGCATGCTGGAGAGGCTCAGAAGGAAGATTTGCACAGTGGCTTTTAGTTCCTTTTCATACAAGGGCAGCTGAGCCCAAGGAGGTTAAATAAATGGTCAGAATCACACAGGGCATTGGGCAGAAAAAGAAACTCAACCCAGAACCTGTACATCCTAAGCTAGATCACAAGCAGCAAGTAACACCAAGAGGTAACCTGGGTTAGATCAATTTCTAAAGGGTATCCTTAGTAGAAAGTCTTCTTCTAAGAAACACATTTCTGGCACCCCTTCTCTTACCAGCTTTCTGAGCTCTCAAGCTGCCAAAAATGAATTGCTCTCTTTGAGAAAGCTTTTGAAATCATTCAGGCTGAATCTGCTGCCCCTTATGGGTTTGAGTTATTAACCATTATTTTTATCTACGACACGTCTGGCTACCACATACTCTTAAATACTTCCCACTTTTTTTCTTTCACACTCTGAAGCAAATAAAATTGTGTGAAATGTAGAGAGGTGACCCTTCTTTGAGGAGTGCAGGGTTTTCAAGTAAATCCTTAGTGCAGAGTAGTTCTTGCAGCAGCAAGTTATTTTATGAAGCACATGATGTAATGGTTTTATATACCATTTATTTACAGTCATGCAATGAAATATCTCTTCTTTTTTTCTAGCCTGTTTCTAATTTAGTCACTGAGAAATGTAAGAATTTGGAGAATACACTCATCTATTATCTGGCACAATAGCAATGTCATATTTTTAATTTTGAATGAGGTGACTAAAAATGCTTTATTAGCCAAAGGCAGGGAGCTGTTATATGGCCCACAGAAGCTGAAACGTGATAAAAATAAGTATAAATAAAGTTATCATACACAAATCCAACTACAGCCTACTTCCCTTGACTTTAGTTGGCATGAATTGCCTCCCATAATGTAGGCATTTTAACAGGGAGAAAACATCTCATTTCTCAGTTAGCCTTGTCTCAGGTAGCAATTAGGCAGGATAGGGAAAATTTACTCTTGAGAAGACAATTTCTAACTATTTAAAGTTGCAGCACTGTCTTGCTGATTTGGGTGTCATCTTGGAGGGACCTGGGAGAACTGGAAGACTTGCACAGAGGAAAGGAGGGAAGGGAGAGGAAGGGAAGGAAGGAAGAAGAAAGGAAGGAAAGGAAGGAGGGAAGAAAGGGAGGGAGGGATTGAGGGAGGGAGGGAAATGCTGCTTTTGTTCCCAAGCTTGCCAGTATTTCCCAGAGGGATCAGACAGGCAGGATCCAGTGGAGTGCTCCACAGTGCCTTTGAAGCAGTGGTTACAAGCTCTCTCTGCGCTCACTCTAGCTGGCAGGATTGTATGTGGTGACATGTTTGCGATGTCCAGTCTTCCCTTGTTTCACCCCTTTCCCAAACGGCACAGGATTGGTGGCTCGACGCACTCTCTGAAGGCAGAGGCTTTAAAAACAACTGTGCCTCGATTTCTTTCTGGAGTTAAACCAAAAAGTATGTTTGAAAGTGCATACTGAATGTGGCCATGGGGCTTCAGTTCCTTTTTATTCATACGCATGAACAAGCCAACACACGTCAGTTTCACTGCTTCAGAATAAATAAATGAATAGATAGAGAGATAAACCCAGACTAGCAAAAGCCCTGAAAGGCCAGCAACATTAGCCTTCTGCTAATGGTCTGTGCCCAGAAACAGTGTACGTTAACAAGCCTGTCCCTGCTGAAGCTTTTGATATTGCTGTTGCACTTGATAACTCTGATACTGAAGTGCCTTAGAAAACGTCTCTGCTGGACTTGCTAATGCACAAACTGCCTCCTTGCACTTACAGAAATGCCTCTTGCAGGTGCATACTGTGCAAACATGTCAGTGTTTATTAAATCTGGGGCTAAAGATGTGGAGTGGCCTCAGTCTCCTCTGGTACCAAGGCAGATGACGTTCTACCCCCTTCAGGATCAGCTCTTAGCTGGTAAACAATGCTATATTCTCATTCTCCATCAAGTAAATTTGCTTTCTCTGGTTATTGCACACTCTTGGAGTGATGCCAGACTTACCCAAATGTGACTTGCCTTTGGGGAACTTCCTTGAATATTTTCTCTCGTAGGGGTGATAGAAACTCAGAATTATGACACCCTGTATTCATATAAATACCACAAAATGGTTGTTTACAGAGAACTGCTTATCAATCCAGCAAAAAGCCCCAGTGTGCAGATTATGTGAATTGGATAGAATAACAGGTAGCTCTTAAAGGACCTGCAGCCAAAACCCAGTCATATTTATATTTGCTGCTATGAGGTTCATAGTGGTCAGCATCTTTTTTGATCACATTGTTATATTAACTGTTCAAGTTTTCTGAGGATTGAAAGACCTGGTTTGGACTTTAGGAGATCAGATGAAAATGATTCAACAATCCAGGGGCAAGCTCAGTCAGTTCCAATAATCTCATCAAGCAAACTAAATATTTAAGTTGAAGCACAGACATATCATGGTAAGGAATTTGATCTGGGCTGGAATTTCACAGCTGGTTTTGGTGTCTTTGATCCTGGACCAAATGCTATCCCCCAGTGCCCCAGGCTTGAAGGCATCTCAGGGAGGCCACCTCTGAATCTTGGTCTTCACTGAAATATGCTGCTCTATGAGGAGTGGAAACTAAGTTTCTCAGGGGGTTGGACTCCCCATCTCCACATTCCATCTCTCCCCCTCCTGGCTCGCTCATTTCCTCTCTGCCTGGGTGGGCAAGTGGCAGCACCTTTTATGCTGTGCTTGAAGTCGTGTATGGGCTGACTGGCCAGCGGGTTCTTGCCTCTCATTATAGATAAGAGACTGAAAGTATTTTTCCCTTTGTGGGGCTACCCTGGGGATGTGAAAGTTTATGGCCACCTAAAACTTGCAGGATGGCACCTCTGGGGGATCTCTGCCTCTGTCAAACAGGCCCAAAAGTGATTGCTGGGTTAAAAAAAAAAAATCTTAAGCAGGTCACTGAGACATCATAGTATCCAATTTGGTTTCTTTTGCACCTTACTGCTAGAAACAGCTTATAGAAAGGAGCTTTACTAGTTTACTTCTTTCTAAGTGCCTAAACTTACCTGTTGTTCTGCAGCCATAAACCTCACTCCAAACACGGGATGTGTCTACTTCACAATGTCGGTGGTTCAGATTAACCTTGTGTTAGGAGCAAAAGCAGCAATTTTGGTGCCTTGTCCTCCATGGTGTCATGTAGCTAAAGCATCATGGTTAGGTGGTGGATGTCTGCACACAGCCTAGGGTGCAAAGGTTCATGGGGGCTTGAACCCATTCCTGTAAAGAAGCTAGTGGCTTTTGATGGCTCTGGATCTCTTCTCTCTCAGACTCCACTCAGGGTGGGGACAGAAACAGGGACTGGCACGTTGCAGAACACCTGAGGGAAGAAAGGGGCAGAGATCAAGAACACAAGCCACACAGGATTATCAGCTTCATCAGGGTTCCTGCTCATCTGTTTGAGCATGGCACCATGAAAACCAGTGCCATAAAAAACAGTGCCCTGCCATGGCTTCAAAACTTCCTCCTGGTGAGTGCCCCATATTTGCTTCCCTCAGCCTGCCTGCATGCAGAACATGACTCCCACCCCTTCTGCCCCACCATAACACCTACAGGCCCTGCTGCTTCCCAAGCCAGACCACAATTACTGCCAGCACTGAATCTTTATTGCTTGGATTTGATCTGTGTGTTGCTTTCCCAGCTTGCTCACCACCTACTCTGCAATACGGGCCGGACAGTGCCTTCCATTGCTGCCCTCCCTCCCCTCCTCCTGAGTGGGCATTCAGCAAGTGGGGAAGCCATCGAAGTGTGCAGTGAAGAAGGAACGTGTTCCAGATGCATGGCATGACAGTGGTGGACAAAGCTCCAGGCGTGGCTAGTGCAGCCCATCTGCCTTTGCACCACTCTGCCAGGCAAGGCTCCAGCCAGGGAACTCCAGGCTGCAGGAGGGCTACATTTTAACTAACATTTTAACACAGAGGGTAATTTTCTTCTTCAGCTGAACTTTTTGTCTGACCACGTGTTCTCTGTTACTCAGTATTTTTAAGGTTGGGACTAGAGCTCTTTTGGAAAACACATTGTCATCCAGCAACTGATTTGAGGCATTCCAATAATAAGTGGAATTTTAAGAATGATGTTGAAGGTGGTCAGGTAAATTGGGCTTTTCTAGGCTTACAGGCTATGCCTGCAGCACCTTAAGGCTCCAAATCTACAACTCTTTCTGTTCAACCAGGATGGACAAAGGATGTCACTGCTGCTAATTCCCCAGTGTCATGCTGGTGGGGAGATGTTCCCATCCAGGACCCTCTCTCTCCTGCCATCAAAGAAAGGTGGTGTGAGCCCATAAAACTCCTCACTGTTACTCTGGGTTCAGCCGCTCTACAAATGGCAATTAACATACATGAACTTCATTGCTCAGACTCAAGCAAAGGAAAACTGGAAATTTTTATCCATTTTCCCTGCTGGGTCTCTCAGACATAGGGTAAAAACATGGGTGATCCATGAGCTCTGTTAAGCATCCTCATGTTATGAAGAGATCTGCTACTACAACTCAGTGATAGGAAAAAATAAATTATTTGGGATGTCTTGAGGAAACAGCTGACAGAGGAGTGAGGAGATATTCTTTTTTTCCCCCGTGGTGATAAATTTAAAAGCCAAAGAAGCAGAAAGATAAACAGTAAAAAAGGTTCACAAGCTGCATTGCTCATTTCGATAATGTTAAAAAGCTCCAGATCAATGAATGCAAAAGCAAAACATGCTTCTATCAGCACAACTCACAATGAAATTGAACATAGGCTTGTAGGTGCTACTGGCTGCCAGGAGGCAAGTTCTGATTGTTCAGCTGTCACACTCTGGAGTAAATCCGATGGATGGATTAAGTGTATTTTAAAAGGGGAGATGAAAGCATCAAAAGAGCCCCAAATCCTGTTACACAGCAGTAGCTGCATACATGAGAAACGCTACTAGGATAATTCTGACCCCACAGGCAGAGCCAACTCAAAATGCTGGGAGACCTCTCAGTGAATGGCTGCCAGTGCCTCATTCCAAGGGTTCTTGGCAATACTGATGGGAGGAAAAAGCAGAAATGATGAACATCCCTGGCAATCAGGGATCCCTCCTTCAGAGGGAGCAGAGAGCCTGCGCTGCTTGAGGCACAGAGCTGGCTGGGCAGGCAGGGCTGGAAACTGTGAGCAAGGAAACTGCTGCTGTATTTTCCTTCTGCGTGGGGACTCTGTGAATAAAGATCACACCACAGAAATATCCTCTTCCCTCTCCCAGCACACCAGCACAGCTCTGACTGTGTAGGGTAACACCTAGGCTGAAAGGTGGAAATGGCATTTTCTTCTAAAACTCTAGCTGAGAGGCTAAACCTCATTCCCTGTACACCTTATTTCAAGGGTTTGAAAGCATCCAAGGGCACACTTGTCCAAGCTGCTCTGCTGCATTTTGAGCTGCTGCTGGTATTGCTGGCAGGACACCCTCCAGCTGTGTGCCAGCAACCTGCAGGTACCCCATTTCCCATGGGCAGCTTTATCTCACACTCCTCTTGGAAAAACTGGAACCAGTACGGAGTCTGATCTGCAGTGTTAGCACAGATGTGTAAAATGTTTCTCTGTAACTGTTTCAACAGGCAGTAAGGGACAACAGTGTGGCTTTTTAATACAAGAAGGCACCATATTTCATGATGTAAAATGCCAGCTCACAGACAGCAACTTTATGTGACATAACCCATATTTCAGTGGCCAGAATTAAGCACAACTTTGTAAAATGCAGATTATATTCCAAAAATCGTTCTCTGGAATAGGTTGAAAGAGTTTACTCTGAGGAGGGCAAAAGTTAAGAATCAAAGGAATATTGGGAAAAAAAGTTGCTGAACGAAGATCAGTTCAGTAGACACACAAGTTCTAGCATTCCTACTGCAAGAAACAGGCTTCTTCTGTTTATTTACTGAGGTATTTGGGAAGAACCAAAAATATTTATTGCTTTTCTGCTTCTGTGTAGTCAATAGGTACAGCTTTGTAAGGGAAGGCCTGGTAAAATCATGGTTCCGGCCTGTAATTTAGGCTAAGTAGAGAAGGACTCTGGGAGAGTGATTCAGTTAGAATAGAGGAAGCGAGGCATGCTGTGTGTTTGCACCATGGTGTTTGGTGTTTGGTTAAAATGAGTTTGTTGTGTCTAAAAAGTATGTAAACTAATGGTCGACTAACAGCATAAAAAGGCCGGGTTTTTGTAAATAAAGTTCTGTCTTTGCACCTGCCTGGGGACTCCGTGCTGCTCCCTGCCGCCCACACCGACACGCTTCTGCATTTATCCTTTGTAAGTTCAGCACAACACAGGAGTCTTTCAGGGCTGGCACTGTGAACAAGAGCCCCGGACTCACACGTCTTCTCAGCTACAAGAAGGATAAAGTCGAGATTTCCCTGGGATACTGTTCTCTGTGGTGGATGCCCTGGAGCAAACCTGACTTTCTGGAAGACCTCTGTGCTTATGGCTTTAAAGAACACATTGTTTAAGGACCAGTGAATATTGTGTAGAAAAATGCCAATAATAGTAAAGCCAAAGAGGTCATAAACCTCCTGAAATTAAAAAAAAAAAAAATAAAAAATACAATATGTGAGATTCCTTTTATTTTGCTATAAACCTCTTTAGCATTAGATAAAGTTTTCTCAGCTGAAGCATCTGGCTGTGAACCAAATTCCAAAGGAGATTAGGTGAAACTGAATTTGGCCATATAAAGGAAAACCTGCAGACTGTTTCTTTACAGAAAGCCTTGCTAGAAGAATGACATTGTTTGCATCATTCTCCAGTTTAGTCCCACAGAGCAACCAGAATGCCTCAGAACCAACGCCAGCAAATACATAACCTTATCCTGAGAACATTTCTGTCTTTGGAAAGGAGGCAGTGCCTAGTACTCCATGAAGACCATGCGGGAATTTGTTGTCAATATCCACTGCAGACAGCTCAGATCCTCTGTCATTTGGTGTGAGGCCTGGAGATAAGCTGATAAAAGGTACTCAGTGTGGATACATGCTGTGATGTTGCTTTAGTGATTTATGTGCTAGTGTGCAATCATGATGCTATCGCTGTGAGACCACAGACAGGAGCTCTTCTGTGAGACCTCAGTCACCTCCAGGGGCTTTCCCAGAGGGTGATGGGATGTGAGTTTGGTACATGGATCACAGCGGGAGTCTCTCACATGATGATGACCCTTAAATCAAAGTGATAGAAGTGGAAGAACCTTATCGAGTCCTCATGCCATGCTGTGGCAATGTCAGGTACAGCAGGTCCTCTTAACCCAGCCTGGGGAAAAGACAGAACAGCCTCTGGATGTGAACAACATCACAGCCCCTGTTAACACTCACATGAGATGAAGCATCTGGGCTCAGTATTTTCCAAGTGTTGTCACTTATGTGTAAATACATCCTCCCCTATACCCACATACGTGCAAGGAGAAACCTTTTAGGAAAATGGACTTGCTATTAAAACGACAGCTTGTTGGACAGCAAAGACAAATTAATGCTAGTTGCAGAATAATTACATTGACAAATTGCTTGAGTTGTTAACGTCAGTGAAAAAGCCCCAGGTCCTCAGTAAAACTGTAGCAATATGGGAGAAAAGGAGAGAAAAGCAGGACCCCAAAGTAAGTTTTTGAAATGTAAATAATAGTTCTGTGAATCAGGGTAATTACAGAATGGTGGTGAACAGAAGGACAGCTTTAAACTCTTCTCAGGGCTGCCTTGCATGTGAGCTGCTCCTTTGATTCCAGTATGTTACTAATGTTATCAAGTAGCACTTGCAGAATTGGGAACCGAGTGCATAATTAAGAATGCCTTAAAACTAAAGAAACCACAAATTTTAACCTCCTTGGCACAGAGACTGATATTTCAAGACCAGTAATGATTAGCAGATTTCTTATTTTCTACTTTAAGTCATAACAACAGTTCAGTGTATAGATGCCTCACATCATGGTGTGTGCAACAGGAGACCAGCACAAACACTCCAACGAGGTGGTAAAACCACATTGAGTTTTCCCAGCCACCTCACCATCTTGAAGGCAGAACTCAAAGGCAGCTGTGACCTGCACAACTCTCCATACAGCTTTCTAGTGACTTTATGGCTCACAGAGAAAACCACAATGCTGCTGAAACTGGGCTGGCTCAAAGGGAGAGCATGGGAAAGCACTGCAATGATCTCCACCATTTATACAGTGAATTTTTACAACTGTCAAAACTTTTCAGAGTATGAAGAATTTCTTCTCCTAAAGGATTTTGAAGTGCAATGCCATGCTTTAAATTAACAATGACGTAAATTAAATTTAGTCTGTTTGAATGACTGAGGTTGTTTTCTTAGGGATGAGGTGGAACACTTTAAGTAATTTGAATCAAGTAAGGGCAAGACATTTAGTTGTAGGTCTTCACAACAGTCAAATTAATTTCCTCTCTCTTGTTCTCTGGTTCATACAAATGTTCAAATCCTCCACCAAAGTGGCAAGGTCATTTCTAAGACAACTAACTGGCTCTGAAGTTAATTGTAACTTAAAACCAAGGTGTAGTAGCTGAGTTCAGTTCAAACCCATAAAAGTACTTCACTTCCCTGAGCACTAGTATACACTTGCAGTTTTAAAAAAAATCCTGACCTGCATAGTCTATAAAAACTTGATGTCCTGCACTAGTGAATTTGCTTTAATATTGAAAGCTAGATTTAAAAAAAAAATAATCTGGATGGTCCTGATTTTCTAAAGTGTAAATGGAAAACATTTATATTTCTAAAATGACAGTATGGAATTAAATGCTGTCAGAGTAAGTAGTATTCCTTTAGCTCCTGTATAGCTGAGTGATTTTACTATAATGGTTTCTCATAATAATGCTTTTTATCTGTAATGCATAGGGGGCAGAGAGACTGACAGAGCTGTAATCTTTCTTTCAGAAGCATAGTGTTAAATGAACAGGGGCCAAATGAAAATATGATTTTGATAAAGTTGACCCTATATGAGACTGAAATAACACGTCACCAATTCAAGCTAAAGACATTAGCGCTGAAAATAATGCCATGTATTAAGAAGAGATGTCACATGAAGTCAATTATGAATTCAATACTACAAAGCCTAGAATTTGTTTGTGGCAAAAGCTGCATAGAGCTGTGTGTGCTCTGCAGAGACCCGACTCCTGCCACTGCTGTTTGGCATTTATGCAGCTGTACGTGCTGAGCACTGAATGCATTTATGAAGACTAAGGCCCTGCCCCAAAAAGCTCACCATTTATTAGACCACAGAACGAACAAACATGTTCTCCTGGTTTCACAGCTGCCTGCGTGTACATGCAAAGCTTCTCCATGTGTACCGAGGCAAACTAAACCAGGAGCTGCTTCTGATGGAGCTGCCAACCACTCACCAGGGCGTGCCGAAAGCAGCGCTGCTTTCCATTTCTCGCCCAAATTTCCTGAGCTCTCTTTTCCACGACCTTTTAAGCGTGTGTGGTCCTTGGTGAACGAAAGGCAGATATGCTGGTGCCCCTGAACTATGCGCCGAGCCACCATCGCTACCACGCACCACCACTATCTTAACCCTGAAAGAAGACTTAATCCTGCCATAAGTTATCACTAGGTTTAGTGTGCTTGTATCTATTATTTTCACAGTCACCCCAAAGCCCAGCGTGGCAGAATTTCATCCTTCCAGGGCCCACATGTGTGGCTGTGCACCGTGGAAGACAAGCAAGGGCAATGAAGGTGGTTGTGGCTGTGGTCTATAGTCCACTAACAGGTGATGGTGGCAGGAGGAAGGACTTAGGTTGCTCTCAGAGAGACGGGTGGGCTGTGGCCCCTTCCGCGGGGAACCCGGGAAACTCATCCGGAACCCCGCGGAAGGGGCCGCAGCCCACCCGCCGCTCTGAGGAAACTCTGTCCCCGAAGCCTCAATCCCCTGAGGGAGGGATGACGCGCTACAGCCCCTTTAAGGCGCGGGGGCGCGCG
>NW_008626753.1:656-1315 GCF_000691845.1 Merops nubicus | reverse complement strand
AAGGGTGGTGGCAGGGGGAGACAGGAGTGTCCCAAGCAGGCTGGGGCAGGGCCCCTCCTTTTGCAGGGCCCTGGGCTGGTCACCGGGAACCTGCTGGGACACCCACGCCTGCTGTGCCCCCTTCCTCACCGAGGCCTCCAGCCCTGCCCGTCAGCCGTGTTCCTGGCCCCGCAGAGGCGTTCCTCTCTCCCCTCCAGCATGCCTACTGTGCCACCGTGCAGAGGTGAACCCGGACATCTGTGGGGCCATGATGGTGCACGGAAGGCTCCGTGCCCATGAGTTTTGCCTGGTGAGTTCCTCCAGCAGCTCCCTCCCACTTTCCAATGGGCAGTCCCTGCCACACTCTCCTCATTGGCTTCCTGTCTGTTCTCTTCCACAGTTTTTTGTCAACGATCTTTACCCCCAACCCGTCGACGATGCAGGAACCATGGGTTTTCACCAGGGTGATGTTCAACGTACAATTGAGGAGGCAGCAGGAAAGGTGAGGACCTTTCAGGAACAGGGAGATCTGTGCCAGGAGAGCCTTGCAGGAGCTTACCCCAGACCCCGAGAAAGAAACCCCAGCCCTTCCAGCCAGCTCTGGGACAAAAATCTTGCTCCCAGCAGCTCCGCAGAGGCTCTGTCACAGGAGCCTCCTACAGCAGCCCCACCTGTGGGGT
>NW_008626753.1:0-474 GCF_000691845.1 Merops nubicus | reverse complement strand
AGATGGGCTGTGACCGCAGCTTCCACCTCCCCTGTGCCACGGAGGGAGAATGTATCACCCAGTACTTCCCCCTGTACAGGTACCTCCTCTCCCCTCCTCGCCATCACCACCAGCGAAGAACCCAGCCTGACCCTTCTCACCTTGTCCCTGTGCCTTTCCTCCTCCCCCCAGGGCCTTCTGCAAGGAGCACAACCCACAGCAGGCAGTGGAGGCAACTCCGAAGGGTGGCACCAGCTGCCTGATGTGCATGGAGGATGTGGACAACCACCTCTCCTATGTCACCATGGTGTGCCCGGCATGCCAACATGCCTGGTTCCACCGGGAATGCGTCCAGGTAGGAGCTGTTGTTCCCTTGTCCCCAGGCACAGCCAGTGCTCAGCAGCTCCAGGGCCTCGCTTATGCCCCTGATGTTTCTCCTGCAGGGACAGTCTCTGAGTGCCGGCGTTACAGCCTTCTGCTGCCCACTCTGCAGAA
>NW_008626752.1:0-461 GCF_000691845.1 Merops nubicus | reverse complement strand
ATTTCCATCCCTTTATTGCTCATCTTTAACCCTTCCCCAGACCCGTGTGCCGCCGACGATCCCAACCCGGCGGCTCCCGGGCGAGATGTGGTTAAACTGCTGCAGTCTGAGGCCATTCCAGGAGCAGGAGCCATAAATTCCGGGTATTTACCCAGGGCTGCGTGGCCCTGATGGGGTGAGGAAATCTCCTTTGTGCTCCCGGGGCCTCGGCTCCCCCCGGGGCTCTTTGGCAGCTCCCTCTTTTCTCTCTTCCCTTTATTTATTTGGGCAGGAGCAGCCGGGGGGACTGGGAATTGTCTGGATCCTGTGGATCCCTGCAGCCCCTCCAGCTTCCCAGCCTCAGGAGCTGCATCTCCTGGCCTCAGAGAGGTTTTGGGGTGGGGTTTTTGGGTCCTTTTTGGAGCCTATTTTGGAGGTTTGGGGATATTCCCACTTGGAAGGTTCCCACTCATCACCACGGT
>NW_008626751.1:60714-89496 GCF_000691845.1 Merops nubicus | reverse complement strand
ATATATATATATATTCCCCTCTCTCTTTTTGTTCAGCTGCAGACTACATAAGATGTACTCACCAAAAGGTAAGCGATAACAATTCTTGTCATTTTAAAGCCACAAAATGAATGGAAAAGAAGTTTTGGAATCTTCTCAGGACTTTGGTACGCTGGTATTACCCATCAGCAAGGTGAAAATAGGGTTTAGACATGCAGAAGTTATCAAAGGTGCATCTCTTGACATTTTGCTTTTTTGTTCTCCAAATTCAGCCACGTAGGTCTGAAAATTCACACCTCTGTGAGTTTTCAGGGTTGAGAGAACATCACTTTTTGTGTATCGAAGGAGAAATTACATTGTTTGAGCATGAAAGACAATGTACATTTGAAGACAAAAATTTCAGCAGTTTATGACAGTACCATTTAAATCCTGATCTCTGTCTTCTAGCATGTATTTCTCAGTAAAAGTGAAAAGAATGTAACCAGGGACATACTGCTAGTCTTACTCTTGATAATTCACCTCACCCTACCTCTCACAAACCAGAAACCCTAACAAATAATTTGTCTGTACCTCTTTCAAACAATTCTAGTCATGTCTTCTACATTTAGAAAGTTCCTGATATCTTCAAAGCACATCCACATATTTTAAAGATAGTACAAAAATAGTTATACTGCTTACTAGGACCCATTCTAATAATTATTATAGACCATAGAAATTTTGCATTTTAATAACTGTATTAATTCTGATATTCCTCTATTTAGGTGTATGCCTTTGGAGCTGTTTCTGAGCACTACAGCAGTTGCTTAATTTCATATTCTTTTTAAGGCAAAACCACTGGTATTTTTCATAATTCTCATCTGCCATTTCAGCATAGTAAATTGTTTTCATATAGGTCATGATTTTTCACTCTTCATACCTGAGACATATAATATTTCTAACACATAACTGAGAATACTGAATGGAAGGATATCAGTGTAGAATACATCTGAACAATAACTGTTGCATCTTATAATTTCTCCTGCTCTGCTGGATTTCAGCATTACAGAGAAATTTCATATATTGAAAATACCTGAACATTTTGCATTGACCCCTTCTTTTCTCTCCTTATTAGTCCCAAGAACATAAATTTCATTCATTTACTTTTTTATTCAGGTGGCTACATTCGTTATGCCATTTATTCTGCTGAAGTCTGGAAGGCTTGCAATATGATTAAAAGGTAAATCAGAGTGTCAGGTGAACCCCTACAGCTACCCTAAGATTAAAAAAAAGACAAAAACAAAACAAAAAAAACCCCACATTACTATAGAAAAGTAATAATATCAAATTATATTATTTTAACATAGTTGTGGACATAGGTCTGTTGGGCTAGTCCAAGATTCAGTGTCTATTCTCTCATACAAAGAGATATGTGTTAGAGGGTGGCAAAATCTTCTAAAGGGAAATGCATCTCTGTTGGCCTGACTTGGATGTTGTGGGAGAACTTCTGCTGAGGTATTAAAGAACTAGCAAGTGTTGCTCATGTTTTCTGCAAAGTGCAGGCCTTTCTACTGTGAAGAGTAGAAAGTAATTGCTGTTGATGATTAAACTGGATAACACTTCAGAAGTTTAGCAGGCAGCTGATTCTGCACTGATCACATAATGATATTAAGGTTTGTTATTTTTGTGATATTCTGTATAAGAAATCTGTAGGTTTAAAGCCCCACTTTTTTGAGAGATAGTGAGCATCCAGGTACATTAGGGTTCATCTTAGTATACCATCTGTAGACAATCACAAACTTATGTATCAGTTTGCATCCAGGTGAGCTGCTCTATTGAACAACGGCAAGGGTAATCTCTTCCTTTCTTCATAAAAGAGTGAAGATCTTAAAATATCCAGTTCATTGACAAATCAGGTAGTTGCTCAGTCCAAGCAGGCTAAATTAGACTTTGGAGAAGGTGTAAGAAAAATCAATCATATTGCACACTAGTAGTTTAGAACAACTAGTAACCTTGTCTTCATTTTTTTACTCCCCCAGGTGGTCCCAATGGACTAGATATGGAGAGGAGTTAAGCTTGTAGCCCATGAGCTATGCACAGTTCCAAATCTGCTCATGTGGTGCTCCTGTGTTCAAGGTACAGCACATAACCAACAGATTAAAGACTCTGGCATGTGTCTCCCAAGAAAGCAGTCATCAGTGATGAAAGAAGATACAGGGAGAAATTTCTGTGGCAAAACAGAATGCTGGTTGTCTTCCTTATCAGCCTTCTCAGGTCACATGAGTAAATGGGTGCTCCTTCTCTATAAGTGAGATCTAGGAAGAGGCAATACTGTTGCTTAGTAGCAAAAAAAAAAGATCAAAGCAGATGTGATCACCTACTTCTCCTTCCAGGAGTAAATTCTGCCATGAATTGTTGGGTAAAGTATAAGAAAGATCCAGCAGCAAAATCTTGATTGCAAGAGGCATAACCAGTGTATATCATCAGAAACCTGCTCTAGGCACTCCACAAGTGATTTAAAGTTGACACATATGAACAGACAGCCTGCCAAGGATTTTGGTCAAGTTGGAGACAGTGGTACATCAACCCAAAAGCTTTTTATTAAGAATTACTGTATATATTAAGGATCAGGCCTCCAAAGAAAAAATGATAGAATTAAATTCAACAAATTCTTATATGAGTCACAGGAGAAGGACTGAAAGGACGAAAACACTTAAGTAAAAAAACAAGCAGTAACTTGGTAAATGCAATGACATTTTGCTCATACAAAAGAAGCAAAGCCAACCTGACTAAAGATAAAGTGAAGGGACCAATATTAGCTGATAAAGTTCAAGATAAATAGTAGAAGCAGCAGGATAATAAAGAGGAAAGAGACATACACCTAAAAATGGGCCAAAGAGCTGTTCAGAACAAGACCTACTTCCAATCTTAACTATATTCATCTAATTCTACTGAATATCTTATGGCGAATGGTAGCATTTTTGCAAGATCTCAGGCCATCAGCAGGAGGAGGCACGAAAAGGACCAGTGAGTCTCCTGGATTAGTAGGGAGCTTAAAGATTCACAGTGACATTTTGGAAGAGCTTGATAATGGTTTTTTGCCACTATTTTTTCTCCACAGTGAGTTGGGGAATTATCTAAGCTTACATTTTTAGAGAGACAGTGAAGATAAAGTCCAGTAATAAATAGTAATTTACTTAGCATCAAGTTATGGTGCTTTTTTTTATACTGTATGGAAAAGTATTTATGAAACACAATTTGGAATTGATAGATATTTACCTAACGTTCATGTGTATTTCTTCAGAAACATTTGCCGTATCTTAGAAGCAGCATATCTGCAATGTGATGCAGGGGTTGCTATAGTGAGTTCACATCTCTTATTTAATGCTGTACCTGAGTAAATACACATTGTAACAATCTCTGTTAGAGGAGCTATTAGTAAAGTTATGTCAGCATTTCTATAAAAATATTTGTTTTCCTGTTGCAACTCGGCCAAAAGAGAAAGAAAATTCTTCCTAGACCAAATCCACAGAAGTCTTTGCACTCTTCTAGTGAATTTTTTTTCACAGCTTCAGTCACTTTTTAAAGTCCTCTGTCATAAAAATAAAATATCAGTGGATTTGTTTCTGTTCTTTAGTAGCTAGAGATTTCGGTGAGAGTTATGGGACTTTTTATTTAGGAAGATCTTTAGAAATTTGGGGATTAGTTTTCATTTCACAATTGGACCCAGTGCCAGTGGGCACTGTCAGGCATTAGCCACATTATCTGTTTTACAGCCCTTCTGTGCTGCCAGAGTGCCAGAAAGACACTTTTGTGTAGAGGAGAACCAGGTCCTTAGTTCTGGTGTTTAATGATTCAATTTAACTAAATGGCATCAGAAATTTAACTTGTAGACTCCAGTATACTTTTTCTGAGCAAGTATTTGAGTCACTCTCCAGGATAACACATAAAAAAGGAATGCTTTGCTGGAAGTAATAGAATACATTTATCTTTTTGGCACCTATTTATGTTTTTAATTTACTTTGAAAAAGAGTAAGTAACTTTCTGAGAATAGTTTTCACTATGAGCTCCCCTGTGTTTGTCAGGATAACTCCTGCATTATGCTTTGGTATAAATTTGTAGATTGACCTGATTAAATGTTTTCCTTTCGTGAGTTTTTGTTTTTTTTTTTTTTTATTTTAAAACTAAAATAACTTTTGTAGGAAAAGCCTATATTGGGTAATCTAACAATTATACTAGGACTTGCACATGTGCTTGTAGTTGCATGTGCTTGCACCTTGTGAAGACCACACTTTTAAGTGAAACAGTTTCTTCTGTGCTTCACGTCAGCCAGTGAGAGTGGATACTCATTGCTGAACTGGCTGAGCAGTGCGGCTGAACAAACACATCTTTCCCGTAAGTCAGGAAGAACACGGTTGGATGGAGAAACTCAAACAGATCATAAATGTACATCATTAGCTGGTAATGAGGAGGGAAGGTTATTTTTTGAGAATTTACTCCCACAGTCAGAAAGTGAGAGATGCGATGTGTTTCAGATGTTGCCCTGACATAAACTATAGAAGCTGGGTTTTTGCAGAGCATAGATTGAGGTCTGTCATGTTAAATGGAGACATACAGATCTTTGATATAATTTTGATGGAGTTGGGGAGAAGGGGAAACAACTCCTGTTTTTAAGTGCTACAGCATTTGGACTAATTAGCATTACTGCCTAACTTGTTGCTCAGTTTCTGCAGCACTATATGAAAGGATAGATCTCAAGCTCCACAAAATCAAGCACTAGAAGATGAGAAAGAGATCGTACACTTTGAACCTTCTGCTGTAAGACCTTCTTTCCAGATACAAGGCAGTATCTGACATTGCAATATTAGGGTCAAAAGCTGCAATACTAAAAACTTTGGAAAATACTATCTAGTAATGTAAACAAAAGTAGAACACAATTAATTCTACATGTCTTGTGGCACCTACCTATAAGCAGAATATGACTAAAGCACAAGCCTCTCCACTTTTCAAAAAAATTATCATCATATACTGCTAGCAATTCATCTTCTTTTTTTCCTATTAAGATCCCATATTATTATTTACCATACCAGTCATCTTCAGTCGTATTGATCAATGTGCAAAGAAATCCTTCTAAGACAGTGAATTAGTGTATTCTTTCTGTTTCTACTTATTTCATTCACTTCTACATAAAAAAACTGGAGCAAGGAGGACTGGAAGGAGAGGGCTAACATATATTTATAAGGGTCTTCATTGGAAAACACCCCTTGTGCTTCAAGGTAAAATTGGCTTCAAAGTAAAAAGAAAATTTCACAAATTGCAACAAAAAGTACAACATCTTCTTGTTTTTCTAGAAATTATGACCTTAATTTCCAGAATATTTTTGACTCCTAATAGAGCTCATTTTCTCCTTTTTTCTCTTTAGTTTGTCCAGCAATTAGATCTGAAAATTTAAAAGTCATATCTCAGAAATTGGTGTTAAAGACATTGCAGAGGAGGAGAAAAGACAAGGTAAGCTAACAAGAATCAGAAGATTCCACTGTGAAACCAAAGGTTGATATTTAAGGAACAAACCTTTGCTCTCAAGCCCATGACAAGTCTTGTTAGCAAGCATGGTTTTACCCTTCTGTTTTTAAACCAGATTAGTAGATAACATTCTGATTACTAAAACCGAGAGAAGTAAAATTGCTGGGATATGATTTTTTAGTGTTTTTCCTTTATACAGGAAAAAAATTAGGAGATGCTAAATTTATTCAGACAAATCTTCTTTTGCCAGTAACAATAATTCAGCCTGAATGAACACCTCAAGATTCAGTCCATGTTTCTACTTTATGGTTTATTGCCTACAGACACCAACGCAGGTGCAGACACAAAGCAAACAAAAGAGTAAATGGCTGATGGACATTTTTGTTTTAAATAAGTGTCACAAAACTCTCACCTTAAAAACTCTCATCTTAAAAGCAGGATTCAACTTGTACCTTTTTACCTTTTTGTTTCTATTTTACTACAGAAAACATCAGTCCTGGTGTGAGAAAGTTTGGGTTTCTGGCACTTAGTATACCATTAAATCAGCTTAGCACTTCCACCATATGACATGAAGTTAGTCACGTGCACAAATGCTGCACACAGGAGTGGAAGAGACATTGGATAAAGTTTTCTGACAATTTAGATTCTTGGCCAATGGTGGAAGAGGAGATAAGTGACACCACCTCAGCTGTGGTCCATTGATGACCTGCCTCAGGTCACCTCTAATGCCTTTCTTCCTTTTCTTTTTTTTTTTTTTTTAAGCTAGCATGGTTGCAGAAACAGAGAAGAGAGAAGGAGCACTTTAAGAAATTTCTTCAGCTAATTATAGTTAGGTGTTGACAAGCTGAAGGGATTTCCATCCAGACATTAACAGAGGAAAGGCTAAAACAGAGCCTGGAAAGGAAGTGTAAAGTGTGACTGGCTCAGGAGACACAGACTTTCTCTTTTAGGTCAAAGCATCAAATTTAGCCTGAAACAGGAGTGATTGATTGAAAAAAATCTGTTAGCACTGTTGCTCTTCAGGATGCTGTGTGAAATTTAGTGATAGCTAGTCCAGCTGCACACATCATAAAACCCTTGTTACCATTCTCAATTGTTTACAGCTTAACATAAATCAGAACTAGGTCTGAAACTAGTCATATATCTTGAATTAGACTGATATTCTTTATATCCTCTACTTCCATTCCAACCCCTACCTTTCTGTGATTTTGTTAATAGAGGAATTCTTGTTTCGCTCTTGCCAAAGTGATGAAGCTACAGTAGCCAGATCTTTAATATCAAGCCAAATATGGACAAGGAGCTCTATATACAAACACTTCTAGAAATAGAAGCATACACATTTTCAAATAGAAATGTCACTGAGCAGTACACACAGACATTGCATCTTTAGAGGAATATGGAACCTTCCCACCTTCATATTTAAATAGGACTATAGAGAGTAAATTTCTCACTTACCACACAGCACTACTTGCAAAACAAAACAGTTTTTATCTTCCGAATTTCCTTGTTCTGCTGGAATGGAGGTGGGGAGAAATCCAGCTCAGTTCATCAACATGTTTAAATAGTGCCTTTGAGAAAGGATTCAGAAGCAAATATGTACTGTTGCACTGGACAGCTGCTCTTGTGGATTTCCAGTTAAGCAAACATCTATTGCAAGGTATGTCTCCCAACGAAGTTGTTTTCTCTAGACTTTTTCTAGGGTCATGGTCATCACCTGGGAATTGTGGTTTTCAGATTTACGAAATTACTAATCAATATTTGTGCAAAATTACGCAATAGTATAATAAACAACAGTGGTGTGTGAATGTGTAGCACATAAAAGTAAAATGCTAATTTCCTGTGAGAACTGTTGACTTCCAGATTTTACTTCACATTGTACTTAACAGAGTCAAGTAGAATAAGTGATGAAACCTGTAACATGTTAAATAATTTTTAACTTTTGAGAAAAAAAAAAGGTCATGGAAACTAATGCTGACAAACTATAAATACAGCTCTGTTCTAGCAATACTTGTATATTTAATTTCTGTTTACTGTCAACGGGCAAGAGCGAAGTAAAGAAGTATGAGTCTTTGCAGGAATGGTGATTGCTCATTGCAGTGTGTTCACAGTCCTCTGGCATGTTTATTCAGTCTGCTGAGCCAGGAAAAAGCTTTTACTAATAGGATTAGATTAAAAGAAATATTAATTGCCTATTGGAAGTCAGGAACCACTTTTTTCTTTAATACTTAAAAAATGTTTTTAAAAAAAAGCTAATACATTCTCAGATCTTTCTCATTAAGTACCATTTTAACAAGCATTATAAACACATTCATCTTCAGCAAGACAAATCTCTCCAATCTGGACTTCTTTTCTGAGTGATTTTACAACTCTACAGGATTACAACAGGATCTCAGACTCTGTACTCACTTGTGGGTTAGGTGCTCAAAATGCAGTGAAGTGTCTTGCTTCACTTGTCTCTGATTTTTAGCAGCTGTGTTTAAATTGAGAGCTTGATTGACAATTATCTCACCTTGACAGAGGCTTGATTACTCGGTCTATGAGAAGATTCTTTAAGCTTTTGTGATAAAGTTACTTTTTTGTCCTAGTGTTTGACTATAACTGTTACTTGTTCCAGAACAGCCACAGTTTGGTTGGTTGGTTGGGTTTTTTTTTTAAAAATTAAGCAAAAACCATGAGTGATTGTGGGTGAAATGACACTTCAGTGTCTAGTAATGTAATTTCTTGGATTTGCTGATGTTGATGACGTTTTAGCATGGATAAAAATTTTTTTTTTTTTTTAAAACTCCAATACTTCTACAAAGCAAGGATTGTGAGAAACTCTGTTAATTTAGGATTAAAGAGAGAATGGAAAGCCAGCAATAAAAGCCCTCTGATAGCAGTGGGGGATAAGTAGTGGAAAATGTTCTTGCTGTGGACTAATTGGAGTGTAATTGCTAAAGGAACCAATATTTCATTAATTGGAAAGGCAGCAAACTCAATCAGTCACAGTGCCATAATATTGCAGTTCGGCTGAAGAATTTTATTGAACTAATTGATTTAATTGTTTTAAGTAATGCTGTTATGAGTAATTATTAAGAAACATTATTCTCAATATAATGTGCTGAAACATAAAAACTTTTTATAAGATAAGTGATTTTCGTTAATTTCAAAAAAATACGAGACAACAGTTTTGATTTTAAAGAACAATTTGACTAGGTTATGTTTCATTAGAAATTTTCAGTACTTGATTTTGATTGTCATCATGGATAATGTGAAGCACTTTGTAAGTGAAGGGTACTTTAGCTATGTTTAGACTAGCTTAAACATTTTTGACAGCATTTTCTTAGAGTCAGAAAATTGGTTCATTATCTGCCTAATCCAGATATAATGGACCAGGGAAGTCTGTCTCCCACTTTTGCACACCCACCCTCCACTCCTCTTTAGCCCTGAGGGAACACTGTACGAGTGCTGTAGGTTGCTTGCCAGCTCCATACTCAGTTTAAACTGGAATAAGCAGTCCTGGCTTACCTTCCAGTCCTCTGCCCAATTATTGCCATATGCCATCTCTCTCTCCCTTCTGCCAGATGTTCATGCAGCTACATGATGAGTGGGATCGGGGCAGTGCTCTGGATTAAAACAAGCCTCTTTTAATTTATTTATTTATTTTAATCTCCTGTATGTATTTATGACTATTTGCAGCCACTGAGGAATTGAGGAGAGTGAAAACAGTGACTGGGTCAGTGGGAAGCTGGCAGTACTTCTTTTAGCATCAGCACTTGCTTATGTTGACTCAAGGGAGTTGTGGGAATAAAGTGTTAGCATCGCTTCTCCAGGGTTTAAACACAGCCAGGGGCTGTGGTGCAAGAAGCAGGAACTTAGATATGTTGGTCATTGGTTCCCTTCCTTTCCCAACAGTGTTTGGGCAAATTGAAAAACGCATCTCATTGGCAACAGTCCTGATGCAGTATCTCTTAGATTCAAAAGTGGAGGGAGAGCGTTGTATGTAACCCTATCTGAACTGCAGGTGCTGCATCCTGGCCATGTCTGTGTAAACTTTCTGGGTCTGTGACAGTGGCAATAAATATTGACATCACTGCAAAGCCAAGCAAACCATTTGGGAGGTTTTCATGGTACAATGAACCTTTAGTGTGTTTCTAGCAACATTCCACTGGTTATCAAATAACAGACAATCCTGATGGCACAAGATTTGTAGGGGAAGCTAATGTAGTTCATTAGATCCAACAGTAGAATTCAGGAGGGAACATTCACATTTCCAGATGCTATGTCCAAAAGGTAGAGCTTGTTAGTCTTTCAGATAGGGTCCACAGTCAAGGAGATATCAGCTGTGACTGAGTTCCCATGAGGTGACTTTCTTTGATTGCTATTTGTGTTCAGAAAGTTGCTTGGCAGACTTCTTGCCATCAGGCTGTCAAGTCAATGTGGCTCAGGGGTCCAAAAGGCTCAGTTACATGCCTGGAAAGCCTCTTGGCCAAGGTTCTGCACAAATTCATTGCAACTGCCATATGAACATAGGGTTGTCATTACAGTTGCTCTATCACTGTTATTTTCAGCAATGACATACGTCTCCTGCAGCTTCTCCTCTTGTTCAAATGCTTTTATACTAACAACCATACAGGTCAGCAGTACATGACTATTACTATCTCATTTTTCAGGAAGGAATAGAGCTTAAAACTCAGGAAATCTCACAAATTAGGACTGGAATTCATGAAGGCATCTTCCCTGTGGAGTGCTTCTTAGTAGTAAGTGTGGTACTAAAAGACAGAGGTCTGCTGGGTCAGATACTGTCTGCCATCACAGGAAGCTGTTGAACTTGGTGGATCAATGACTTGATCAGAGAGGGCAAGATCTTGCAGAATTTTCACAGTTTGGTCAGAGTAAAAGTATGTTTTGCAGAAGGTAGCAGGAAGGATACAAAAACGTAGCAGTGTAATAAATATATTTCAGTTAGTATAATAAACAGAACTTCAAATATTCATAGCTAAGCCAGATTTCTCTTTTAAAAGGGAAAAATGCACAACCAGGCAATGTCTCGGATGACAAAGAATAATAATGAGCAATAACATGAATCATTGTTATAAATTATTTGGTGGTGTTTTTTTTTTCTTTTTAGAAACTAATAACACTTTACAAAAAGACACTACCACGGGGTAAGGAAGACTATCAAGAAAAGCATGTGACTAGATAAGAAGTCTCAACAGAAAAATAGTAAAAACTATGCTTCACATAGAGTATGTTTTTAATCCTTTTTGCATCTTGTCCTTTTTTTATGTGGCTTTTCTATATAATTCATCCATTAAATAGCTGATAAATAGCAGCTAGTTTTTAAGAACTGGTGTGCTTCTTTCCTTCTTAGCCTTGAATGTACTTCTCCCTGTGATCTCCCTTGGACTGTGATGTCCAAGTGAAATAGGGATGTACCACATTCTGAGGTTTGCAGAAGGAGAACCAGTGAGCAGAGAGTGTATTAGATCCACTAACAACATTGAAATATCTTATTCTGAGCTACTGTGAATTTGTTTACAAGCTGTGTTTTGGGTAGAGATGCACTGACATTGCCCATGCTCAAAGTCAGTCCAAGCCATGGAACCTTTAGGAGCACAGCAGAAGACAGCTGAATCTTTGTTAGGCTGCCACATCTCATACTGGTAGGTGTATGTTTGGTGTGCATTGAACAGATTTGGCAGATTGAACAGAGAAGAAACTTTGACTTTATAGAGCCTGGGTTACCCGGGTCCTGAGCTTCTCAGCCCTGTCCAAGTGGTGTCTGTTCCAGATAGAGCTTTGTGCACCTTGGGAACCTCCTCAGGGAAAGTGTCAGTGCCTAACACATTGGCATGAGCTCTGACTGCCACTCTGGTGCATAAGCTTCCCTTGACTGTTGCCTTAGAGGCAGGAAAATTCTGCAGCAGAACCAGAAATTCAGTTTTATGCCCTGGACTAACTGCAGGGCACCTGAGATGAGCAGGACTAGTTGTACAGCATCTTTCTCTCACTGCCAGACGGGAGTAATGGGCTCACACTTTGCTGGCCCAGGAATGCATTGGTTTTACCTCTTTTTCATTCATTTTAATAAACAGGAAAACCTTGTAAGCTGTCAACACTCATAGATCTCCAAAGGCATGCTTCCCCTTTGTGAAAATATAAACCTTTTTAAGAATAGTACCTCATCCTAATTCTTTCTAAAGAGCTGACGCTGCTCTCAGGGTCTAGGCAATGTTAAGTGCTGCAAAGTATCATACACTGCTCAGACAGCACAAATAATAGTATTGCTCTCCTGCAGAGTCTGCTAGTGAAAGGGAAATCTGATTGTTTTCACAGGCTGATTTTAATCACATCTAGTTTATGTGAACATATTGTGATTTTTATCAACAGAAATGTAGCCATGGGACCCTGAAGAACTACTAAAACTAAGCTAAAACTGCTAAAACTAAGCTATCAGAGGCTTTATTGCATGTTTTATAAAAATGTATTAACTCCTAATGTAATAACAACTTAAATACAAATGGCCAAATCATGGTTAATGTAAACGTGGTCAAGGACAGACTAGACAAATGCCTGTTAGGAAGGGCCTGCCCACTTTTTCCAGTTAGGTCAGTGATCCAATAAAAGTGATGCCTTATCGCCTTGCCCACCTCTTTTCCTTAGCTCACCATGGGAGCTACAACTATGTGTCTCAGTCAGGAAGGATCTAGGTGTTGCCAACCCTACTGTGGGCCAACTGTGCTCACTGCCTCTCTGCCTCCCAGGAAAGCCTGTTTTCTTCTCCATATCCCCATTAGGTTGTTGCACACAGCAATAACATCTATTCTTAGCTTTCTTTTCTGCAGGCTAACCAAGCACAGATCCCACAAAGTCTCTTTGTATGCCTTACACTCCTCCACTATCTTGCAGTTCACCTTCTTGGGGAGGGGGACAAAACTCAAAAGTGCCTAAGGGAAGGGAATAATCTCTTCCTTGTCTTTGACCTGCTGGCTGCACGCTAGCTAATACAGACCAGATGGTTTCATGGGAGCTCTTCCAGGCTTTCAGTCTGTGACCCTGAGGTGAGGAGTGGTGGTGGCCAGCTCTTCCACCCCAGCATGTCATGCTGGCACATATGGAAGTATTTGAGAGATCTACACTACTAAACAAATATAGGCTTTGCTGGCTGACTAGACATGAGTGAAAATGTATGTATGTGTTCCCTATTAAATGATGGGGAGGCCTCCACAACCTTTGTGACTGAAGCTCTATTTATCTCATCGTAGATACACATGGACACACGCCATTTTTGACACACATTTGGTCATGCAATGGGACAGGCATTGGGTGTCATGAAAGAGGGAGCCACAGTCAGTCTAGCCTAATGAGTGACTCTACTGGAAAGCTTTCCGTACATCTGAAGGGGCTTCTGTGAGAGGCAGCAGCAGACATGGGGCCACTTGGATGAAATGTTCTGGCAGGTTAGACCTGAGCTGGGCTGCTTCTGATTAATTTCTCATGATGCAGGGCTCATAGCAGCTGCTGCAAAAGTTAGCCTCCTCAAATGAAAATGGAGACCAGAATATCAAACTACACTTAACTCCTTTTCACCCAGCAGATCTGGACCTGCAAGTTTTCCAGACCTTAAAAGAAGCAGAGACCCCAAAGACATGCCTAATGTGCAGCTCTGGATGCTCCCAGGGCCCCTGAGTCTCAGCACCACTCACTGCCCAAGTCACAGGCATCAAACCAGTGGTACATTAGGAAGCTTGAAATGACTCACTCACATTTGGGAAGAACATGGCAACATGTTCCAAGAGAAAGGCACCTCTGTTAGGCACCTGAAAGGGCAGTTCTCTACACCTAGCAAATGGCACAGTGTAAAAGAGATTGGATAAATTGCAATATACAGCTCCAAACAAGGAGACATTAAGACTCCTTATATATATCAGTATAAGCTAAAGTGATCTAACACCTCAATATTCCTCAGTGAGCTATCATATTTAAAACCATATAGAACCATGGTATTATATTGCATGTTATACAGCAGTGGCTATTCACCACAAAATAAATTCATCATTTCTCCCTCCTGCAGCTTTGTTTGGCAAGGTCTGTTCTGTGTAGAGCATGGATAATATTTTCTTTCTAGCACACATGAGCATGTTCAGAGCAAACAATAAACGTAAGCTGGCAGTGAAAATTTTCAGGTAGACCCTGCATTCACTCAGGCAACACGTGAAGCCAGGAATAATTGTTCTGACAGTGCAAGATGATCTCAAATGTATTCTGAAAATAATGGAGGGGGGGATTGGCACCACTAAAGTAATCTTTTTTATGTGAGGGTGTGGAACAAGGCCCGGGGTCAAAATCTAGAGAGGATGTTTTTGTCTATTCCCAACATAATCCAAACAGAAAGAAGGCAAAACATATTTTGGATAGTAAATCCTTCCTCTAAATAGTATAAATAACACATATACATTTCCTAAAGCCCAGACTAATACCACCAACCTTTAAGCACCTGACTAAAGTGTATTAAAGAGGCTCACTGGTGACCACAAGCCCATTCTAGGAGGGCTGAATCATTTTCTGAGATGTCCCTGTGTCACTCCATTGCGATTATACAGACTCTAAGCCACATTTTAGCCACTGCAGTGAAGTGTCTTTTTTTCAGGTGTTATGAACTTTAAAACTTTTTGTCTTTCCCTTCTTCTTAAAAGTGTTGGGCAAAATTAAATAATTGGACTCTTCACTGGCAGGAATCATTACAACAGGGAGATGTGGTAATGTTGCAAAGAAAATATCCTGTGACATCTGTAGTTAATGTTATAAGGACATAATGTCAAAAAAATACAGTAGTTAAGCAATTAATATATTGTAAATTATAGCCATGATTTTGAAACTTGTGTTTATTATAAGGAATTGTACTTCTTAAAATTAATTCCTTGAGTTTTGTTTAATATTTTAAGTTCTTCCTCACTTCACTGAAGCCAATTGCAAATGTAGCTCTTCAGACTTGCCATGTGAAGCTCATTGTTGCCAGAGAGACTGGAAGAAACTTGAGGATAAGAAGAAATTACGTTTTTTGAAATGAAAAACAGGATATTGCAGCTTTTTTTTAGATATCTTTGTGTTCCTGCTTGTGACACTAAGCAGTTTCACAGATTCATCAGAACACTAGTTGAAAGAGATATGTAGAGGACAGCTCGTCCAGCCACCTCCACAACGCAGGGCTGCCATGAACACCAGGTCAACTCAGACGTGGTTTTGTCTTGCAAAGCCTCAAAAACCTTCTAGGATGATGACTCTGCAGCCTCTACTCCTTAAGCAACATGTTCTTGAGTTGCACTACCATTCTCCTTATGTCCAGCCTGAACTTCCCATGCCCTGCTATGTGGCTCCTGTCCCATGTCTGGGCTGTCTGGCACTGCTGTAGTTGTAACTGCCCTTCAAGCAGCTATAGCTCGCTCTGATGCCCCTATTTAGCTTCCCCTCTGACACCTTAAAGAAGCCCTGCTTTCCCAGCCTTTTCTATTCTGAAAAATCCAGATGTTTTAGTCCAGCTGAAGCCATGTGGCTCCTTGAATTTCCAGAATCTGGGTGAGAATTCAGGGTGTTTGAGATGCAGGAGATTACATTACCCTTCTTGGCCTTTGTCAGGCCAAGCACACAGGCATAGCAAAGCAAGCAGCTACTGAGAGAGCAGCACCATCCCCACTTGCTTTGCCTAAGCTCAAATTCTAGAGGCTGATCATTGCAGCCCAAGTGTGTGGGACAGGAGCTGAGTCAAAGGCAGGCAGCAGAGTGCACAGGACTTCCCCCACCAGTGCCACAGTGCTCCCCATGTTTGGGGTACCTGAAGCACCAAGCTCTGGGTCAGCACCTCCAGTTCATGCAGCCAGACCAGCTCTTGACTTCTCTTTGCCTCAGACAAGGGCTTTAAGCAATGATTGGTAGGGTTTGCTCCCTAAAGAGCATTATAGTATGCAGAAAACAGGACCTGCTGATGTGGCAAATGTAGGAGACTCTGTCTGGAGCTCGGGGAATTTCTCCTGTAAATGATGGCAGGTGTTACTGCATCACATGTTGTGCCTATGAGATGCTAGCTGGCCAAAAGTCACCAGAAGAGGAAACTATAACATAACATCTACCAAATATCACAGTTCCAGCTCAGTTGATCCACCTTCCTCACAGAAAGGGTAAACAGGGATCTGGGCATTGTGGGGGAAACATTCCCTAATGAGCTGCAGGGTGCTCCATAGGCACTGAGGTGACTCTCGGAGTTTGTAGTATGATCCCACAAATCCATGGATGAAGAACAGATTTATTTAGCAGCTTTTTTGGTGAGGAGCGTGGATCAGAAGTGGAACACTTGGCCCTTCTCTGAATGTAAATAAGCTACTCTGGCTGCAGAGTAGCTGCAGCAGAGACATTTCTCACAGAAAGCTAGTGCTAGCTACAAACAGGCACGGGTGTGATGAGTATCACAAGGTTGTGCTTTCTTTTGTTCACTGTTTCCAACATTATAATTAAGAATTTAGTCTTATTCTTTGCCAGAAATCAAGAAAATACATTTTCTTCTTAAAAATCTCGAATATTCTCTAGTAATCCCTGAAAATATAGTTTTCTTTAGAACTAGTGAACTCAAGTAGAGCTATGCTGAAGACAAGATAGAAAGGGCTCTGCAGTCTGGGGTTATGATGTGTGTCCCCTGAGTCTGAAGACTGGACACTGACACCCGCCCTGCGGAGAGAAGTCTTTCCTGGTGAAAATCGAGCAGTGTTTTTCTAGTCAGGGATAGGCAGAAGGAACTGCCAGTGCCAAGAAACCCCATGTTAACACAGCTGTCTCCTCCTCTGCAGAGAAAATTGCCTGCTGTCTGGTATCTTTGGTGCACCAGGTGCTGGGGCAGGGGCACTGCCAAGCACCATTGGTTCTGATGACTCCATCAGTCCATACACTGAGGAAAGACCCACCCAAGTACCCTGGTGTGACTATAGAGAGAATTGTCACACTGCCTAGGCTCATTGGGTGTCAGACATAGATATCAATAACTGTGGTATTTGAAAAGGCAATTAACTCTAATCTTGATTATTATTTTTTAAATCAGATTCAGAAATGAATCCAAGTAATTTTCACAGCTGCTGCTGATTTGTTAGTACATCTGTCCCTAAATCTCCCTGCTGTTTGCTTTATGGTTTACACTCTTGTTTCCATTTGTTTAAAGCAATGTTTTTCTCTCCCCTGTTGTTACATGAGACGTCCACACAAACAACAGCACGAGGAAACTGCCCGTACCCACTGTCCTGTGAAGTGTGCAGAGCAAACAGGCACCAACAGAGCAGGACTGCCTTCCCCAGCCTCTCCTGCAGTTCTGCTCCTCTCACCCCAGCAGTGGCACAGAACAGTTTGGTGCCAAACCACAGCTGAGAACTGCTTTAATTCATTAAGGGCAACTATTCCTTGTCATATGCCTGCTTCCCTCATCAGACAAGCGGATGCAATGGAAAATACAGGCAGCTTTCAGACTCTAAGTCACTTTAACCAATCTAAGCCCTAAAATTTGTTCGTTTTTTCCAGCTATGCGATAGGTTTAGAGCAAGATAGGACCACTAGCTCCAAACCTTGCACCTCTTAATCTTTGGACTGTACTGCTTTTGGCATCATATGGCGTGATGGGCCTTATGATCGAATGCATTTTCATGGGAATGCAGAACTGAGGCAGACAGATTATTTTTGTTAAACTATTTGTCTGAGTCTATATTGGAACCAGGATTTTTTTGGAGGGGGGTGAACCATGAAATGACACACCACAGCCAGCGCCAGCAGCAAGCAGGCGAAAGCCCTACCCGCAGTGTAGAGGAGTTGGGTTCCCACAGGTTGTCACCCAGCCTGAGCTAAAGCAGTCTGAAGTGCTCCACAGGAAATTCTAAGTATCAAAAATTACATCCCTTCTCTTGCCTTCCTGCCTTTGCAGTCAGGCCAGTCTGAGGGTTTTAATCACAAAGCCTACACAGGAGGGAGGGCTGGAGAGTTGTTTGGGTTTTTAATTATGATCATTATGTAATTGGACAAAAGGTTGCAAATTCTACAGTATTACAGGCACATCACAGGTAATGAAATACTTTTCCACAGGTCTATATTGTTGTTAAATGAATAATATTTTTCATTTGACCTATACCTCCACAACTGCAATTACAGTAAATATTTCAGCTGGGAAACTAAGGCACAGGTCAAGCAGCCTATTTGAAAGAACACTCTTCTGACCACGTCCTGCTGTGCACACCTCACTGCAATTGCAGGATGCAGCTCTATAGTCACAGAGATAAGAGCAGTGTGGCAGCCCTTAGCTGTTTCTCCCAAATCCTGTTTTCCAGGCTTCTTATTATTGTGCTACTGCAAGTTTAATGCACGCGAATCATTCAAAAATCAAGACTATCAAATGAGAGCATGTTCAAGCCTGGGTGAAGCCTTCTGCAGATAGGCATTTTGTAATAGTGCTAAGCTCGGAGAGCAAATAGCTCTGGTAACTGAGGACTGAGATGTTTGCCCTCAGTGTGCTCCAATAAACTGATTTACCTTTCTTTTTTTTTCCCCTTTTTTAAAAAAGAGCTGACGCAAGTTTGTCAAAGGGAGTTGTTGGGGTGTAGCAGCTGTTGATTGGTTCATTTGATACACTCCCATTTGTCTTTAAATCACTGTCCAACTTCTCTAGGTTTCACATGAGCAAACTTTTCATTCCAGGTGTAATTCCTAAAAGACAAAATCTGCTTAGCAAGCGAGCAAGAGAACCTGTTCAACTCAGAGGTAAACTGAAAACTTTTTTTCTTTACAATGTCAGATCAATGTATTTTAGACATTGGCCACGCATTTAAAATTTGAGAACTAGAAATGTAATTAATCTGTAAATATAAGTGCAATGTGAAGGATTGTCTCCTTAAGATTTACTGACATGGTAATTTATGTTGGCAAATATCTGTGGTATTTCTTCAGGAATTACATTTAGCAGTTTTCATTTTGGTTTGAGGTGGTTTTCTTTTGTACAGTAAATCACAACCTAAGCAAGCAGAGAAGCAACAAAAGGTGTTTAAAATTGACCAGGCAATTAAGAAACAAATGCTTGCTTTCCTTTTCAGCCCTTGGCTAACTTCTGACAATTTTTTTCAAGGCTTTCGATTTAGCTGCCTAACATTTCTGTAAATAAATGAATAGCAAGCTTTGCATTTTAATTGTTTATTTCACAGTGACAACTCTTACTTCGTTTTGAAATAGCTGCACAAACAATAATATTATAAAGTCACTGTCATGAAGATAAAGAATCTGGCAAAATCTTCTTAAGCAGATACCATGGCAGAGCTTACAAATCTTGGTATTGATATATATTGATAAAAATGTTAGTCACACCTGTGACACGGCATTATTTGCTCAATGGTTGTCCATTCTCTTAATGTCCTAGCTGCAGACTGGACAGAAATCAATAATGTTGTGAAATCAAATGCCAGAAAATTAATCATTTTCTGAATCATTGCTGAAAACCATTACTTAAGGATGCAGAACAGCACAACATACTTGAAGAGAAAGATAGTTTTATAGGAATAAATAACTTCCCTCTAATAATAGGTTAATTTTTGCAACCAGTAATTCCATTTTATGCCATACTTTAAGAAAAATGTCTTCTGTTTAGCCAAATGCCACAGGAGGCAGCAAAACCAACGCTACATTGAAGCCAAGTTTAAGGAACGCTGCAGGGCTAAGAGATTTTTCTTTTATATAAACGTAAGGGAAGAACATACTGGTTTTAACTAAGGGAAGGAAAAAATGGAGAGTTTTATGGTTACTTCCAAAATTAGAAAATTCCTTTGTAGGAAAAGGAAGCTGGGGAAGTCACCATGTGTTTGGATGCCTAGAACAGAGTTTAGGCACCAAATTCACAGCTCTAAAGCAGAATGCACTGAATCCCAGGGAAGATAAAGCAGATGAACTTCAGTGTTTCTCCTCTGATGTCATGTGCCAAGCTTCTGGCAGGGCCCAGGCCTGCCCGACCTTGGTGGCTGTGCTCTGTCATGCCATCATTCCCCTGGTGCCTGGCCATGACCCAGTAGCAGCAGTCCAGCCAACAGGAACCCCTGCAAGAGTGCAACAGATCACACATCTACTGGCCCTGCCAGTCGGCTTGGGCATGGTACTGTGTGCAGCTGTAACCATCACTTCACTCTGAACAGAGCTTCCCTAAATAATATCCTGCCTGTCGAGCAGTGACCCAAGAGGCGTGGGGCTACCTCATTTGCTCCTCAGGTGAGGGGGTGGCCGCTCTGCCCATTCTACATTACTTACGGGGATTATGCACTACAAGTGCCTCAGCATCCTCCCAAACCCTTCAGTACCTGCAGCATTCAGAACCTGAAGATATGGATTTCCATCAACTAAGGGCCATCTCTGCCAAGTCCTGATGAACTTCAAAGACACCATTGGTTGTAATTACTGTTATTAGTATTTGCAGGATTCAAACGTAATACCAAGCCTATTTCATGGAGCTCATCCTGGCCCCATTTATGCCAATGGCTTTCAGCTCATGGTTTGCAGACCCCTTGAGCTCTGCCAACCACTTTCTAAAAAGTGACTGCTGCAACAAAACTGGTTCTCAACAGATTTAATTTTGCTACCTGAGGCTTTGCACCTTCACCAGAAGTCTTTTAGGAATTCATGGATCTTTAAAAAAAAAAAATTATTGAAAATCACTGCTTTATGTAATGCCCACAGTAATTCCACAGCCTTTTGAGATGACACCCATAAATCAGATGACTTGTGTAAATGTTTGACAGGACAATGTCCAGATGATTCTTATGTTTTAACACGTATTTTCAGTCAATTTTTACTCCCCCTTTCCGAACTGTTTGCTGTCCTGCACAGACTTTCCTCCTCAGTCTAATCTCTATATAACTTTACTCCTGGCAACTTTTTTTGCTTACTTTCCCTCTGTTTCCCAACTCTTTGAAGACCTGTATTTTTTGGACCTCCACTTCTGGAAGAGATATTTCTCTAACAGGCATTAGGCAGTGCACACAGGGTGGATTTTACCCTTTACCAGAACAGGGCTGAGCACAGTCAGATTTGTCTGCCTGACTTTTACCCCACAAATTAAAAATAAGCATCAGGAATTGGAAAGACTTTGTTTCTCAGACAGGGTAGTGTTTGAAGACCGTTCTGTGAATGAAGCCACAGCTGGAAGGGCTTTTTTTGGGGGGGTTGTTATTATTTTTTTTGTCTCCTGGAGTTATTCATATCCTGAGTGAGCAGAACCCCCTGGCTGCTGGAATGCGAGTGCTGGCAGCTCTGCCCTCTTGCCTAAGTCTCTTGTCCCCTCACACACACTCCCTGCACAGGAGCAGAAAGGAGTAAACACAGTCACTTTCTTTGGTAGGAAATCTCTTAATGCACTCCGATATTGCTTCTCCTTTTCGGTTGTCTGGTCTGAGTGAATGGTTTTAGTAAGAAGCAAGGAAGTTGGTTTTAATTTCTGGCCTAGGGTCAGTTTTAGCCCCCAGGACTGGTATTTAAAGTTTACATTTACATTTTAAGCACACACACTCTAACATTTTGCCACTACAAATATATTTCTAGCTGTTCTTAAGAACAGCATGTGATCAGTACCAGAGGATAGTGATGGTCTGGTCATTGAGTGAGGACCTATACAGCCATAAATGTAAAGCCAGGAAAAAGGCTATTAAATAATCGCAGGTTTAGTGTTACCAAGAGCCAGGCATAGAAATTATTTGTTGTGATGTCTTCTGATATGTTATTACACAGTGCTGGGATGCATTTAGCATGTGATAATCATGAAAAATGTAATGGATCCAGCCAGTGTGCCTGCAAGGCAGCAGGTAAACAGTCTGCCAGAAGCCTGCAGTTCTGGCCCCAGATGTGCCAGTAATGTGCTGCCTGGTCTGTGCTCACTCCCTTCATCAGTGTGCCCCTTTGTTTCCTCAGCTGTGAAATGGAAATAAAAAATGCATCAAGGAATACCTTTGGGGAAGGAAAAGTACTGTAAAACTGTAACATTTCTTGCACAATGTTTTCCTCTTGAATCTGGGAATGAGCAAATAAGTGTAAACGTATATCTGAAGATGAGACTGTGGCATGAAACTGCAGAAACCACAGCAGTGGAGTCCTCGTTGTAATTTTGGTTGGCACAGTTTCCTTTGGTCCACATAGAAATGGAGAACTGAGCATTTATTAAAATGATTTTTAAAAGACAGGAAATTTCCTAACAAGGATAAAGATAATCAGTCTTATGTCCATATAATAATCCTGTATGAGACAGTTTCCGGTTGCAGGACAAGTAAGAATTAAACACAGATATACTGAAAACCAGAAACTGCTAAATGAGAATTGCACCTCCAAATTATCATACAGAGATCATAGAATCACTTTGCTTGGAAAAGACCTTTAAGATCATTGAGTCCAACCATTATGGATGCTCACCTCCGTCAGATCACAGTGAAAGGGATAAAACTTCAAAGCATTTACATCTGTGACAATATTAATCTTACAACAAATGATTCAAAACACTGAGTGTTCCCCCTAAGAGTATGTATGTTTTTAAGCAGTGGTAGGAAACCCCTGATACACTCCCTTCATTTCAGCAAGGGCTTCTGAATCACCATCCCCTAGAAATTCAGAAGCAACAGTTCAATAAATTATTTTCTGCTGGCTTTGTAATTTTGCTAGATGCTCAACACCCACCGTGCATCCGCTGGCCCCTGTACGCTTTCCCATTTGAAGGGAGACAGAAGGGCCAAGTGCTGGTATATAAAGGGACATTATACTTGCCCAGAATTTTCCCAGTCTGCAATGGTTTCTCCTCTTAATGCTATTACAAAGAACAAACATAAACCAAACGATTCACACTGGTTTATCTAATTTGTGAAAAACTCTAATGAGTTCTGTTGTGTTTTGTTTGCAGAACAGAGTGTTCTGGCAGTCCCTGCATGGTAGAGACGACCTGCGAGCAGACAGCACAGGACTGTTTACCCTGAAGAAGCAAGTGTGTGTGTTGGAAAGTACTGACCGCTCTAATGGATCGCATGGAGCTGCAAAAAGTCAACATCGAACTTGATGAGCAGAGCAACAGTGGGGAAAGCCTTGAAGACAACTACACAGAGCTGGTTGATTCAGAAAAGGCTGCTATTAGGAGGTAAGCATTTAAATGGGAAGGCTATTCTGTTAAGGCTAGACAGCACTAATAAAAAAAAAAAATTTCCTAAGTAATACATTCAAATTACTGTGATTGTTTAGCTGATGTTTTCCTACAGCTCCAGCTCTCCCTTTTCTGCACTCTGGAGGATGGTATGCCCAGCACAGTAGCAGCAGCCCAGGTCACCCCTTGCCGGCCACTACCTGGAGTGACCTCTGCAAGCTCCCAGCCCTGAGTGCCCACTTGCCAATTTCCAGTCACTTCAGTCAGATTGTACTTGTATAAATTAACATGCGTTTTCCAGGGCATGGTAAGGAGGGCAGCAGCTCAGCATTCCTACAGCGATGGCCTATTCCCAGGCATTTCCAGAAGGACCCATGATAGCACCAGCACCTGGGTGGCTTGAAAAAGACATCTCAAAACCAGCCATTAGCCACCAGCTCTCAGCTTACTGAGCCCCTCGGCATGTCTCTCCAGCAGGGCAGTTGCAAGGCGTTATATTCCTCAGATGCGGAGTATGTGCTCAGATTTACCACATTGCTGGCAGGAAGGAACTGTTGCTTTCCAACATCTGCAATCAGACATAACTTGAAGATTACTGGGTTTAAAACTAAATTCCAACGCGAAGCAAAGATCTATTAAACATGTCATTGGACACAAGAATCTTACAGGAGAAAAGAGGTTTTTTTCTGAAGAATTTTTAAATATTCATTGCAATGTCAAAGGAAAGTGTCAGTAATGACAAAAGGCATTACTTGATCAAAATGGATGTCATAAGCCTCATCTAATATTTTCTTATTTTTCTTTGTGTTCAGTCCATTTGCTAGTGATGATGCAGAAAGTCAGAAGTTCCTTACAAATGGATATCTGGGTAAAAAGAAACTGGAAGAATATAGTGAAGAATATGTAAGTTTTATTCATTTTTAAGGGTAATGACAAAGTAAAATTTATTGACCTGAATCTTTTGCAAAAAGTTTCAGTAAACAAAGTTACTCTGGAACTTGATCAGCACATTCACGGCTTTGGAATAGTAAACACATTTCCTAACAGTCAGTGCAGCAAACAGTTTCTCTTGTCTTACAAGTAAAACTGGGTTTTTCCTTCAGAAGTAATCAGAAAAATTCCTCAGGTGATACTTGCACTTCAGAAGATTCCATATCATCTCATCCGAGATGTTCAGCCAGCATGGCTCTGTACCCATTTTTCTGACAGGAGATTTGGTTGAAGGAACTTTGTTGATCCTATATCAAGGTAGAGCTGGGCCTTCGTTGGTGTGTGCTTGGACTGTTTTTTTTCCAGCAGCAGTGTAAATGAATCCACATCCAGCTGCATTGTTTTAAAGAAAGGACATTTGGTTTTGGCTTTACAATGCTGAATATTACACACACAGCATGCCTCCAAATCTTTAGAAAACTCCATGTGCAAATGGAAGCACAACATCTGTTCCCAGGGTGTGCATGTGGGTACCTCTCTGCTCAGGATTTAACTTTATTCAGTTTTCATGAACCTGGTTTAAAGAGAGGCATTATTTTATTGGTCCTGTTACAAGGTTTACTAAGATTGAGCAAACAAACCCCAAAAGTGTTATTTGTGATTGCTATCTGAAATTAGACCATATTCTCCCCCTCTTTTTTTTTTTTCCTCTTGGTGGCAGATGTGACTCCCTCACACACCATACCCCCAGTTCTAGCTTGCTGTCCTTTTCCGTCCTCCTGCTTCCAGCTCAAGCCACGCAGCACTTCCTTCTCTTCTCCCACACACACTTTCAGTTCCTCAAATAAAGCAGCACATCCTACTTGAAGAAAAATTCAATAGCAAGTTAGATTAATTTTTTAAAACATCCAAATTTTTTAAATCAATAATTGGGAAATTGCTCAGATAATAGCTTGTCCTTCTATAGAAACACAGCCAGTTGTGGCTATGTCACCCCAGTGGCCTGTCAGGGAAGTAGCTCACGCTCCTGCCAAGACAAGGGGAGAGTGGGAAGAGGCAAACACCTACTGGCACAGCTTGCTTTGGGGGTAAAAAGACTCCTCAAGCAGAAGGCCCCTGTGGGCTCAGGAAACTTGACAAAGTTCTACTTCTAAGGGAAAACCAGCAATCAGGAAAATTAGTCTGTTGTGCTCAGGAAAATGCAAACTAATTGCCACTTTCTGTTCCTGCTCCCAACAGCACCGGGGCAGAGTTTCCTTTGGAATGTCCTCGTTCAACCTCAGCAATGCCATTATGGGCAGTGGCATCTTGGGCCTCTCCTATGCAATGGCAAATACAGGAATTATCTTTTTTGTGTAAGTATATGTAGAAAAAAGCAAAGAAAATATAAGCAGTGAGCTGGAGCTAGAGTTTTTGTGGTTCAAGAGGCACATTAAGCTTGTTTTGTTAGCTGAAAAGTTTTGTAAGATCATCTGTAATGAAAACATTTTAGCTGCACCACAAGGAACCATCCACTGCTGACAAAACCTTTTTTTAATTATTATTTTATCCCTGTTTTGTATCAGGAACATAACGGTGAATTGATACTGTGAAGTCATAGGGGAAGAACAATATACTAAAATAACAACAGCAATCTTGCTGGTTCAGTATGGGAATTCAACAAGGGAAATAAATCACCCATAAAGTATATATTTAAATTATCCAAACTATCTAATCACTATGTAGAAATAGAAGAAGGATATCCAATATAAGTTTGAAATAGCAGTATGGTTTGAATTCAAAGACATTCACAGATTTATTCAGATTTAATGTCTCTCCCTTGAGTCTATTTGTACTCCATGTGCACAGATGACAACAATGGTATGTGGCTGACATACAGTATCTATACAAAACAGGTTTTGACAGACAGTAACAGATAGCCATGTGAAGTTTTTAATCTGTGGGTAACCTTGGAAAATGAGACAGACTGTACAAAAAAAATGTTGGTTTTCCTTTTTTAATAACTAGCTTTAATTTTAGCTGAAGCATTAATTTTAATCCCCGATGAGGCTGGAATAAAGCATGACAGTAGCATATGACAATAGGCCATCGTTTTACATTACTGATATCTAACAAGCCTTTAAATCAGGCTCCATGTCTATCTTTACACAGCTTCTTTCTTCTGGAGATTGTGTAACTACGACAGCAACAGAATTTGAAATGCTACATGTAGTTTCCAGTTGCTAAGAAACACCTCCTGTTTTGCTAGTAGAATTTTTAACTAAAAATTAATTGTAGATGCAAATCCTGTCCTGGATAATTACTTCACAGCACCTACACTCAAACAGTTTAGATATAGCATTTGCAGATACAAAAAGGGAAGCTGGTTCTAAAATCGACTTCATTAGAGTCTGAAAAATGTAGAATTTTTTTTTCCCCATCTTTCTCTGAGCATTTGTACTAAATAGTATGGCCATAAATTACCAGTGGAGAGAAAACTGTGATATATTAAACCTCACTGAAAAAAAAATTACCTTTGTAATATCTTTATTTTTAAGGCTCTTTTCATTCACACGGGTGGCTAAACATCTGATATGAGCCTAATGATATTAACTCTGCTGTCTGTGCTAAACCAGGGAGTAATGCTAAAGTAACCCTATGCAGTCTTAAACAGCAAAAACAAAAGACACTTCCACTCACAGCTCATTTTCTTTTGTGCCCTACTGCCATACTTTCTGCATGAGAACATTCTCCCTTCTGGTAAAGGAAGGAGTTTTATTTAAAAGTATAAAACTGTGTGGGGATATTGTTACCCCCATGGCATGCATCCACTTGCTGGACATTCCTCTGTTTTCACAGATCATGGCATTAGCACTAACAGGACAGAAAAATCCCATCTACTAAATGGAAACTGCTGGACATTCATTCTAATTTAGACAATGCAGGCAATATTGTCTAAATTTTTGCTGTTTACTGTTCTCACATTGCCCAAGCATTCTCATGCTAGATGTTCTACAGGGCGAAGGCAAAAGGAGGGCTCCTGCTGGGGAGGTTTGCAATGGCACAGGGCACATACCAGAGCGTCACTTCTGCTGCCTGGCATGATTTAACAAGTGCAGCCAGGATAGCTTTGGTTTACCACACGTGTCAGGACACAGTGACCATGTCCCTGAATAGCGACTGCATGGGTGCCCCTGATCAAGAAGGATGTCATCATGGCAGGATACACTGCAACATCAGACATGATCTGCCCTTGCCATGTTGTATGATCCCACAGCCTGAGACACAATCCTGCTCACATGAAGTCTGTCTCTCTTGAAGAGAGAAAACTGTGATGGTCTGGTGTCCATCCCAGCCCCAGGGCCCATGTCTCCTCTTAGACTAACTCATTCACAATCCTGGCTGTCCATGTCTCCTGTAGCTACAGTGACTCGTGCGTTTATAAGCACAACATCCTGCCCAGTCATGGAGTAAGGCACATCCATATTTCCTAGTCTGTCATGTTGCCACTGCATCCTCTTCTACACCAACACTTCTGCAGGCTGGTGACAAGACATTTATGGTAATAAGGTAGGCTGCCCACAGTGCTGTGCCCTGAAAATGCCATAAATAGCTACATTTTTCACCAGCACATCACAAGACGCAGGTAGATGAAATCACATAGGACACAAATGTTATGTGGAAGGAAGATGATAGTAATCAGACCTAAGAAATTCAGGCACCAGTACCTGCAAGGAAACTAGGCTAGAAGAGTGTGCTGCAAGTGCTCCAAGAGCTATGTTTCCAGTGTCATGCTGCTCTTTAGCATTACACAAGATTTCCAATGTACTTTGCAAAGTGGGCATCTCAAGCTAAACTCCAGAGCTTCACAATGGCATAGCAGTAGCCAAAAATAGTGAGTAGCCAGGAGCTGTCAGTGAAGTTGTCACAGTCATGGTTTGGGTTGGTTTTGTTTGTTCGCTTGTTTGTTTGTTTGTTTTGTTTGTTTGTTTGTTTTATAGCGCTAAGTAAGAAGAGAGATTAAAATGAGAGGTCAGTGATAAGAGAACAAAGACTTGACTGTTGCATAGAAATCTGTTTATTTTAGTTGGATCTTGTTTAAGATGTAAGAGTCTGTCCGTATGGAATAACACAGAATTGTCACTTACTTGGACTTAAGCCTTAAAGGGCTTTTGGAGTGTATACGGTTCAACTGCACTCACAAGTAAGCTACAGCTGACACCTCTGCACTTAACAGGGGCATTTTAAAGTACAAACTTGCTGAAAATTTTTTACACGTTGAATTTCATGAGAGTGAGCGAGAGCACATTCACACCAACAGTTGCTGATGTCCTGCGTGGGATTCTGATTTCTGCTTTGCCTTGCAGAGTCTTGCTGCTCAGCGTAGCAATACTGTCGCTCTACTCGGTCCACCTCTTGCTGAAGATATCGAAAGAAGGAGGTATGAGGATCAGGCTGTGACTGATTAAATGTCCCTGCTGTATGCATGTATTTTACCTTGGAATGCAACTCATTAAGGGTGTCCAGTGCCATGGCCCATGTTTCTTTTTTGTTTTGGTTTGTTTTTTTTCCAGGATCCCTGATATATGAAAAACTGGGAGAAAAGGCATTTGGATGGCCTGGGAAGTGTGGTGTTTTCATTTCAGTTACAATGCAGAACATTGGAGGTAAGGGACAAAAGTTTTCTAACTTCCAATGCTTTTTAATGGAACACAAGTGCGTTCCCTCCTCTGTCTGGTTAATTGGCATCAGAGATGAGCCAGGTACAATGTACATTATATTGTACTAAGGAAGGACAGGAGGAAATAATCTTGCCTTGTTTCAGCTATCTGACACTTTAGTGTCTGGTGAAGGCTTGTTGTCTGGGATCTCTCCATGACCAGTGAAGAACCTTCAGTGATGGCTAAAATTACTTGGCTGCCTGTCCTCAGGGAGTTGACCATTTCTGTTCACTGACCGCAGCTCAGGCTGCATCATGTGCTTCAACTTAGAAAAGAGTAAACCTGCCTAAAAGGACCAGCATATGGTTCTGACTTCTCCATAAAAGAAAGGTTCTTCAGTAATTCATCTTCCAGCCAAATTCTCTCATTAAAATGACAGCTGGGTTATAATCTCTCTAAGATGTTGAGTGTTTAAGAGTGATTGTTGAAAGTATTCAATCCACAAAAATATTTCCTGTGAAATATCCCCCCCACACTCTCAGAACAGGTGACTGTATGCTTGCCAATTTAAGTAGTAGG
>NW_008626751.1:0-60683 GCF_000691845.1 Merops nubicus | reverse complement strand
TTTGCATGCCTGCAACAAAGTTTACTTCCTTTCACTATTCTGGAAGAAGCCTTTTAGAAGACTGGAGAAGATGATATCTGAAAGCTCAGAGTAGTTTGACATTTTTTCCACGTTTCTTAAGGACAGGTAGTTAAAACATAATTTAAATGCATCATGGATCAATTAAATGTATAAAGATCTTTTTTTCTGTGTGTGTGTGATCTCTATCTTGAAACTTGGTTTGTTTTGCAAATCTTCATCAACAGATCATTACCATTCTTTCAGAACAACTTTTCTACGCAGACAGAGGCAGTTGACATCTCTCTACTGCAAGAGACTTTTTGATTTTGTTCATAAGATATCTTATTCCATGGTCTTCCTTTCCTTCCTCAAGCCTGGATATCAAATGTGGTTGAATTCAGGAAGGAAGCATGCTTCCCTGTTAGAGAGGAATAGCTGTTCGTCTAGTTTTTTGGTCTAAACTGATCCATAGGTCTCCAGAGATCTCTCTGTGGCCAGTGTAAAATAACTGAAAGAAGCAGTTACTTTTGACAGTATGTTTAAACAAGATATATAGAAGTCCACCCTTCCATCAGGAATCTTGACAAGTAGTTGTTTTTTTTCATATATGGAGTAGAGTATTGGAAGAAAGAAGATGAAAATTGAAGGAATAAGGTAATGAAGAGATTTAGAGGCAGTAACAACTAAAGTTACTACAGAACATAGATGGACAGTGTTCACTGGAAAAACATTTACAACAGAAAAGAAAATGGAAAAGCTACGAGTGTAAATTTCATCGGAACAGTGATTTGAGCATGTTGTTAAATCAGTAATAACTGTATTGTATTATAATACTGAATGCTAGGTGTCATTCAGGACACTCTCATAAGAGTATCAAGGGAAAATACCGTCTATTTAGTCACACTGTTATTTGAATAAAACTCATTTCTCTATTTTAGCAAAAACCAGTTTCCCAAAGCAGTGTTTTTCATGCAACACCAAGTTATTTTTGTTAGAACTCACATTGCTTTCTCTGAAGATGTGTTTGGTTTTTTTTCAGCAATGTCAAGCTACCTCTTTATTATTAAATATGAACTTCCTGAAGTGATCAGAGCATTTATGAAACTTGAGGAGAGCTCTGGGTAGGTATCTTTGCCAAACCCAAACCTCAGCTGAAAAAAAAATTTCAATTTTATGTCAATTATACTGATTGATGTTTCTTATTCCCCCTCTTTAGAGAATGGTACCTAGATGGAAACTACCTCGTCATACTCGTAACTGTTGCAATTATTCTTCCCCTTTCCCTTCTAAAGACCCTAGGTAAGCTTAATGTCCCACTTAACCTCATTTCTTTTCTTTTAGGATTGTGAATTTACACGTAGCTGAACTGTTGTTTGTTTTTTTCTCCTGCTGCACAGGTTATCTTGGTTATACGAGCGGATTTTCGCTGACCTGTATGGTTTTCTTCGTCAGTGTGGTAGGTGACTGTTTGGGCATGGTCTCTAAGCAAATACGGAGCCTGTAAACTGTGACACACTGTTATATTTCTTACCATGGTAATTTAATGTGTTAGAATAGCTCCTGCAAGTGAATCAAATAGATAAGTCTATTGCTAAATGAAGCCAGGATAAAAATGATCAGCCTAGAAAACAACACTTGAGAATAAAATATAAAGCTGGGCAATGGCAGAGACAGGTAACAAGAAATACTCACAGTAGAACCACAAGTGTTAGCACTTATTTCTTGCTCCCTCTTTTTCTCCTTTGTCTTTTGTGTGTCTTCTTCTGTTGCATAAACAACAAAAGTTGTTTATACTTCTGCTAGCATACCTGGGTATAAGTGTAATCCCCTATGGCAGTACTCTTCTGATGGCATTGTCTACTCTTTTGTAGGTAATCTTCAAGAAATCCCAAATACCCTGTCCCCTCCCCATCATGGAACATGGGGTTGAAAACTGGACCGCCACCAACAACACAGTGCCGATGCACCTGGTCATGTTACCAAATGATTCTCTCAGTTCTGGAGTGAACTTCATGATGGACAACACAGCTGGGCACTTGCCAGGCCTGGAGGAGCCAAAAGATACCTCTTCCAAAAGTGGTGTAGAGTATGAAGCACACAGTGACAGTAGTGACCTGTGTCAGCCAAAATACTTTGTGTTTAACTCACGGGTAAGGGAAATTCTGTAGAATTTGTCTTTAGCTATTTGTACCACAGCTAAACTGCTGCCCACCAAAAGTCAGAGGTACAGCAGTGACCATTCTTACTAATGGGAGCTTTATTTTACAGACTGCCTATGCAATACCCATCCTGGCATTTGCATTCGTATGCCACCCTGAGGTGCTACCCATATACAGTGAACTGAAAGAGTAAGGTTCTTAAATTTTGTCCCATACTTCCAGTTAACCATAGCTAGAGATCACTTTCTACATGCTCTGCCTTGATTACTGGTGTGCAGACACCCACCTGCTAATGATTTATTGCTCTCCATAGTAAGCAGATAATGGCTTTGCTTTGACTTAATAGACAGATATTGGTGACAGAGAACCACTGTTCAGATAGATATATCGATTGACGTTTACTTACAGAAGCAGGAATCTGTACAGTCCTTTGAACGATGTGAAACGTACTGGGGAACTGGGTGGCACTGAAAGAGATAATTCTGTTTTCTAATAGTATCTTAATGAGTTCTGTGTCTGGGTCAGCTGCTGCTTACTCAAGGTTTCTTAGGATGCCATTGGTTTGAATGTCTTACATAGAGTTTTCATCCAGCCTAGTTTGTTTATCAGATATCAAAAATCAAATAAACTTGCTTAAATCAGCATAAGAAAGGGCTAAGAAAAAGCATTTGTTCAAGAGCAAGAATTAAATTACTGAAGGTTACACTGCAAAACTCAAGGAAGCTAAGACCCATTGCCTCCTATTTCAGCAGATTTAACCTCAGAAGAAATAAAAGTTCTCAGATGACTTGGGAATATGCTTCCAGGTCCTATAAGCTGAAGATTTTGTTAGACTAAATCTTTAATGAAACAACTTCTAAAGAAAGAGTTTGACCTGCAGGAAGTTCTTGAACCTGCAGAACAGCCCTTTGTATATGTACAGACATGTTAATAGAGAGTTGACAGAAAGCTCTTGTCTATTATTAATACCAACCCTGTATCTCAACCACTTCATTTTTGATTTAAAATGCAGTATTTGAGATTGATAGTATTTCAATAGTGATATACAAAATAATGTGGCACATTTATGTATTGTCACTAGGTGAGCAGTAGAAATGGAGTTTCCACACACTTTTATAAGTCTATGTTGTTTTGCACAGAAGTGTGAAGTGTCAAGTAAAGAGCTCTGCATAACCAATGCACTCACTATGAACTTATTAGCCAGTGAAAGGATGTCAGTAGAGCTATGACTCTTCAGAGTATTTCTTGTACAACTAGAGGCTTTGTAAGAATAGCACTGCTACTCTCTTTCTCTCCTACTTCAGTCGCTCCCGAAAGCGGATGCAGAATGTCTCAAATATCTCCATCACTGGTATGCTTATCATGTACCTTCTGGCTGCCCTCTTTGGATACCTTACCTTTTACGGTAGGTTAAAGCCCTATTCTCTGCAGAATTTTCTCTCTCATTTTAAAGCGGGAAAAATGGTTCAATCACACTGGGGCTCAAGGGTTTGTGCATTTTCTATCCAGGTGTAAGCATTATTGGAATACTCGGTGGGTTACCTCCTGAATAAATGGTGGGACTCTTCCAGCTCTCAGGCCACAAGCTCCTCACTCAGGAGATTCAGAAGCACCTACTAGGGAGTTGTGTGTGCATCTCTTGGTTTTGTGAACTCAGAGAATAAACTTGGCTCTTGGCAAAGGCCAAGAGTGACTGTACTAAAAATACTCTCATAATCAACAGTTTTACATGACACTATTAAGTGCTACCCACCTTGGCTCTGACGCCACTAATTCAGGTTCACCTGTGCTGAAAAACAGGTTGCAAATCATCCTAGTGTAAAAACAATATGGATGAAGTAGACTAACTGGTGGGTAAACAGAGTAGCCCCTGCATTAGCACAACATTTTTTGCAAACGCCACGTCTTTTTACCTCGTTAGTTCCTCCGTTACAAGAGAGAAGTGAATGACACAGCACAATCTGCTCTCTTGCCGCTGGGGCAGGAGGCTCTGTCTGAGAGCTGGGACACCTGGGTGGAGGTCAAAGGGAGCTGTTCCCACTTCAGTGAGTTGTTTCCTATTTTGTATCAGAGAAATTATTTTTACCTCAGGTTCCACATCCACTTAATGACTTTGAGAAAGTAATTTGAGATACTGGAGTGCAAAGCATCACCTCAGAACCATATTAGCCTCATCGTCTCTGAATGACGGACTTGTATCAGTCATGCTGGGAAAATTCCTCTTTCGTGCCTAGCCTATAAAGTGTATCTGATGACAGCAGCTGGGCCAATGCTAATCTTATCTGGCTGTAATATAAAGATCTTTTTGCACGTGCAGATATTGCTCAAGAGATTTAACTCCTTTCTGTTTCCATTTCATAGGAGAAGTTGAAGATGAGCTACTCCATACCTACACCAAAGTGTACACCTTCGACACCCTCTTGCTGTCAGTTCGCCTGGCAGTGCTGGTGGCTGTAACCCTGACTGTGCCCCTTGTCCTTTTCCCCGTAAGTTACACAGCTGCTGAAGCTGAAATCAGGGCTAGCCCATATGCACTGATTGTATTTACTCAGCACAGACACACTTTAACATTGAAGAAAAGCAAGCCTGAGTTTTTATTTGGGAGGGTCTGTTTTCTCATATGCAGTTCAGCTAGAGAAAGGACCTTACATAGTTAGGGTTGCAAACTTTCAAAGACTGAAATAAATCAGTCTTTATAAATAAATCAGAAATAAATCAGGAACAACTTCCCTGCCTCCCTCTGGCTCTCTCTGTACTATATTTATCAGAGAAGCAGTGTAAGTACCAAAGACTTGGGGATATACTGAAACCACTTATGAGGTTTCCTAATACAGACATAAGTACCTACTATGGCAGCCAAACTCCAGACACGTGCAGCTCAGGCCACATGCTGTGTAGTACTTCAAGACCTAGCTGCCAAGGTAGAGGGACAGAGGCCCCGTGCACATCTTACATGCTTAAGTTTTTGGACAGGGGAAGAAGCTAAGTGCCAGAAAACAGTGACAGTCAAGACTCAGTCACGCTGTCAGATGTCTGAGAAAATTTTGGAGTTTCTAGGTACTGCTCACAGTGAAAAAAGCAATATCCACAGTAGAAGGGACAGAAAGACACTGCTAAACAAACTGCTCTGAAGAAGGACTGACCCTCCTCAGGGATCAATCCCCACCTGAAGAGAACACCTGCAGGCTTCTGAATGTACAGGACTGTCCTTCGTGCCTTCCCCGAACTGCTACACAGCAGGGGAGAAAATAGTTGATCCCGGTCATTAAGTTTAGTGAGGCTGATGTGCTATTCGTGTGGCACATATAAGCCCAGCATCATGCTGCTGGCAGGCTCCTGGCAATCTACGTCATACCATGATGCTCCTGTCTGATGAGAGCAGTTACCCTGGGGCCCTGTTGCTCCCTTGTCCTAGATATAAACATGAGGGGGGCTTCCAGGCTTGCTGACAAATACCCAAGAGGAGTGATCACCATTCAAGGTTGCCTACAAAAAAAAAAAAAAGTTCTGGTACAAAGCACCCAGAGTGATCAGTACAGCTAGCTTAGAGCTCTCTGGTGCTCTGCCTCAAATGTCATGTTTAAGCCAGTAACTAAATGCTTAAATAAATCTTAACTAACTGATAACTCTCTGTGGGAAAATTAGCTAAGGGTATGGCAAAAGCCTCTATCTGTCAGATGCAGCACTTTGCAGTTCTAGCTTTCTGTATAATCACTTTACATGAACAGTGAGCAAAAGCTTAGCAGTTACATACCAGAGCAGTAGTTGCTCTATTAAAAGAGCTCCCAAGAAAATGTCATTTGCTTTGTAAGCCAGTACATCAAACAATTTCATATGGCCTGTCAGGACAGCCAGCTCAGCAGATCTAATTAGTCCAAATAAGGAGTATAGTTGTCAACTACGTTTTTTAATGAACTACCATGTTTATATTTACTTAAAGTAGTCAGAGATTATTGGTTTCTTTAAAAAACTAAATCATTGCATTGCTAAAAAAAAATAGAGAGAGAGAGATTGATTGATGTACTATTAGTCACTATAAAACTTCAGTTTGATAGCTTCATTCTAAAGACTATGATACAGAAGGAATAAAGCACCAAAGGTTGACAATAAGTGAACAGGAATGCAGGCAGCAGTTCTTTGGTGGAATAAAGCTGTTTACACAAACTCAGTTTTTGCAATCTGCCTTCCTCTTCCTAATATTAGCTCACATCAACCTGAAAAACATGAAGTGTATAATTCATGCTGTGTTTTCAAATGATGGGCTCCAAGTCTGACAGAACCCCATACATTTATTGAATTGCCAAACCCCTCAAGAAACAGTTGTCTGTTATTTTAAAACAACCAAACAGGACTGAGTTTTGAGCTTCTTTTCAATGTAAAAACATTTTTGTCCAGCTACCACATTTTAAAACTTTTCAATTAACCACATTGTTCTGAGTAACACTATTTCCTTCTACCAAAGGGATTTGTTCTTAACCTCTCTCCTACTTACCACCTTTGCTGATGAAAAGGAAAACGATCCTCTGTGTTGTATGAGAAAGTCATCATAGAAAAAAAAAATCCTCTATGATCAGTTTTAGGATTATAATTGCCAAGTGACATTGAAAAATATGTAAGTGGCATTGAAAAATATGCTTTTGAAAGATATATATATGTATATATTTAATGGTAGCAAAGCAACAGCTTACTCTTTCACAAAAGTGAATGACAGAACTCCTGTGGGATTTCCAGAGGAATCAGGTTCAGGAATACAGCAACTCATATTTCATGCGTGCATTTTTTGCCTGTTGATTTGAGTTCATAGTGGAGGTTTCTATGTGGTTTTTTTTTCTGAAGCTAGTATCTTTCAGTTGAATAGATTTCATGTCCCTGATTTTCTACCTTATTTGATTGACTTTCTTCTACGCTGCAAACATTTGAGCTTCTGTATTAAACTGTGAATCTAGTTCTCAAAAGCCTACATCAGAGTGAGATTACATTAAGGGACTCAAACACTGAAAACACACTTCTTCAGTCAGAATTTCCCACAGCAAAAGCAAGTAGAATAGATAATTTTTTAAAAATGAAAAGCAAAGATAAATTAATTACTGTTTTACTTTCCCTGCTGGTTTTCATCTTCAGATCCGTTCATCTATCAGTGCGTTGCTGTTTCCCAAAAGGCCATTCAGCTGGATAAGACATTTCCTGATTGCAGCAGTAATTCTTGCTTTTAATAACCTGCTTGTAATTTTTGTCCCAACTATTAAAGACATCTTCGGATTTATTGGTAGGTTTTGTAAATACTTTTCCTTTACTCGGTTAATCCTTTTCACAACATATTTACATTCATACACTGAATGACAGTCTCAGTTTGGGTGTTACATGGAGTAATATAAGCATAGATTAAAATTAAAAGGTAAATAAATAATCCCCAACAGTTGACAGACAAAGCTAAACACTACCCAACTTCATTGCTACCTTTCATGAAGCACAAGGAATCCAATAACCCCAGCATAAAAACTGGTAAGAAATTCCCATTTTGACAAAGAGTCATTTAGTGCATGTGGAGGAGGGGGAAAACACCTCTGGTTTTCAAGCATCTGTAGACTGGACAATATGTATTGACTTCCAAACTGTGATGTTAAAAAAAAAGAGAAAAATGACAAATTTAATTTGATTTTCACAATTCTCTCCCTACCTCTTTCTTCTGGCCAGCTTTGGCCTCTGACCAAAGAGGTTTATGAAGACTGTCCATGCTCTGAGGTGCTTGTGGACTCAGGGATGCAGATGCCCTGGAGAAAGAAACCTTCATGGGGTTTCTGCCTTTTCGATTTCTTACAGTCCGCACCAGCAGCCCATTTGCTTTTCCCTGCCTTTTGCACCCAAGCCACAGCACTGGGCTCTGCTGAGAGGAGAGTAGCTACTTCCAGAGCACAAGTCATCCACTCCCTTTTCAACACCTGCTTTCCAGGGTCATCACACCCTGGGAGTGCCTGTTTGTCCTCACTTCACCAGCTCACATGCAGTCGTCCGTGTCACAGGCAGCCACGCTGGTTTGAACAAATCCTCTCAGTAACGAGTGCCTCTTTGGACACCCAGAGCTCTGCACAAATACTGGCTACAGAGAGAGAGCCCTTCATGCAGCTGGGCTTGGACGGGCAGCTGCCTCACCACAAGCTCACCTTTGTGGGTGCACCACATTGCTTATGGTTTAGATGGCATGGTACTCAGCTCTGCTTTCTCTTTCAGGTGCCTCTTCTGCTACAATGCTGATTTTCATCCTCCCTTCTGCCTTCTACCTGCGAATTGTTGAAAAGGAGCCCCTGAGGTCTCCCCAGAAGATTGGGGTAAGGGATCTGGCAGCAACTGGAAAACGAAGGGTGGGAGGATGTATGCTTTCCACTGTTCACAAACATTCAGACCTCTGGCTTGCAACATCTGACAGTTGCTCATAAATGGCAGCGCCTCACTCAAAATACAGGTTGGGCAGTGTGATCCACCTTAGTGTGGAGAGCCAGGCTTCACAAGCCAAAGACTTCAGTGCCCTACTGATACACAACAGGAAGTGTCTTGGTTAAAGTGTGTCTTAAGTCACTAGTGTCACAAGTGACAATAAATGTCTTTTTAGACATTTGTTTAATCCGATCTAAGCTCCAGTTCGCACCTGCACTTGCACAAGTAACACCAAGACAGTGTACAAGGAGCTGTTGGTTCACACTAGAGGGCCGGCTGCAGATTAACAGGAAGATCTGAGGTCAAGGTTAAGAAGCAAGTTCTACTGAGGAGATAATTAAGTAATAGTGAGTTCCTCACTAAGACAGATCCATACACTTACAGAAGACATATATGAAGGTCTGTCATTTATACACAGCATGTGTTTACGTCATGCTAGACTGATGCAGCAGTACCTTTCATCCTGAACATCAATAGCTACCTGCACATTTAACAATATCACCAAGGAGATGTCCTTTGAAAATTTAATTGGAAAAGTTGTTGCTTAAATATATATGCAGGCACACAATGTAAACAGATGTTCATATATACATCTATATAGATGTTCACAAAAAACTTGGAAGTCAAATTTCAACCAATACTGCAAGTATAAAAGAAAAAAGGTTTATCATAAAATGATTTCTGACTGTGACTTTTGGAGCTGTTATTATAGAGAGACTGAATGTTTGTTCATGTCTTTGCTCATTTTTCTTGTTGCCATGTGTTAGGCATGTCTAGAATTTCACACCTTACACTGAAATCACATACAATATTCATCTTTGTGTTACAAGGCAGAATATTGTTAAATGCAAATAGATTACAGTAAACTAAAGCCCTGCTAAGGCAAAGAGTGAATACAAGCATCTAAATCACTTGAATAGATACAGAAACGCTTTCAGAGGAGATGGGCTTACCTATTTGTCTAATAAGGATAAAAAGGATTAACTCTGAAGCTATTCTTGACAGAAACAATGATCATTCATTGAAAATTGGTCAGTTTTTAAAGAAAAACAAAAACTGTTCCTCTATTATAATTCTTATTATTTTCATAGTAACCAAGTGAGGCTTTCTCTAGTCTTGTAAAACCTGCCTCTCTTGGACCGAAATTCACACAGGACTAACTTTGATTCACATAGCCATGTGTGACATAATTTGGGCTCCAGTCATGGAGAATGACCCAAACCCCGGCCCTAGGTGCTACATAAATGTGGCTCCAGTGGGACAGTCTGTATACTACAGTCTGCTCGGTCACCTGCTTTATTAATAAAATCTCATTTTCAATTTCAGGCTCTAATTTTTCTCATACTTGGCATAATCTTCATGTTTGTGAGTATGACTCTTATTGTAATGGACTGGATTTACAATTCCCCAAGTTCAAGACATCACTAACCTGTGGAGATGATTGAAAGCTTTTTATATCATAAATATTTGTATTGTGTGCTCCGAAGGACACCTAAATGGGACTGTTATTCCTAGCTAGTAACTGTAGTATTTTGAAGACAGTTCCTGGTAAGGTCACCAGAACCCAATGGAGTCTGCATCATCCTTTTCACCAAGGATCATTATTTATGCATTAGGAACCTGACCTTAGCATTTCTGGTCAGGTGAAATGAAATGTGCAGTGTGGATGCTTTCTATTTTCAAAACCAAAATAACTGTGTACATAGTCCTCAAAAATAGCTTGGTGTCACCCTTTTCAACCTCTCCCATCATACTAATAACTACTGTTCCTAGAGCCCTAGAAAGGTAACAGCCAGAAAACCACTAGTGCCTTGTTTTCTAGCTGAAGCTTGTGGGAGTGGCTGCCCCCGTCCAAGAGAAAGGGTACGGTTTCTTTAGGGGATCTGAAAGGTGACTGCTCCCTATCAACCTGTCTATCAGAAAGATGACAAGCCAGTGGACAAAGCTGAGCATCAGATTGGTTGCCCAAATGCATCACCCTTGGCAGGTGATGGCTGTTGTACAGAATAAAACTCTCTGGCTAGATCCTGTACCAAGGAGTGTGCTTGAAGAACAGTTGACCAGTCACGTTTCTTGATAAAGATGCTTGTGCTGGAAACGTTCTGCTGTGGTTTTTTTTTTTTTGTTTTCTTTACTTTTTTATTCTTGTGTGAGCTTGCATCACTGAACAAGTTGAATCCTCCATAGAAACTTGTCTTCCATTCTCATGGGAATTTAAGGAGACCACAAGGTGTGACGAAGCACCCTATCCAGTATTTTTCACTACTTGTGTATTTCATAAATGTTCAGTGCAGGAAACTGTAATTTGCTATATATAAAAATACATGTATTTATGTACATATTTTTTTTGTTTTCCTCTAGTTATAAAAATGTTACCCTGTGGTAAATGATTTTTGAATTTTTTTTATGTGTCACTTTGTTTTCATAGCCACACACTTAATATTGTTTTGAAGAAAACATATTGGATTGGTGGGTTTGTAAAAGGTTCGCTGAGCAGCGTTTGAAATATACCTGTAGTAAACCCTATCTCTTACCTGTGTAAAAACACACTCAGATGTTTACTACTTACACTACAATAAATAGCAAGATGTTTACCTCGTGAGAAGTTTTAATATGTGCCTCAGAGTTCTTTATCACCGTTGTACGCCACAAATTTGGATAATTTGCTGAGTTGCTGTACCTTAGCTTGTTTATGCATATGCTAGCATTCCACAACAAACGTATTTAAGGTATGCAAAGGAGAAGGCATTACTGACCATGCTCTGCAGCTGTGCAAGACAGGAAAAAAAAAAAAAGGTTAAGTTCCATGTAATGTGGACGTTTACTGGAGACTCAGCACACTCCAGATTATGATTCTCGCTGTGCTGATCAGTACCCACTACATGTGCTCTCTGTCCACACCAGGGAATAATAGTCAGAGAAGGCACATTAACTTGATAGCACAGGGAATGAGTGGGAAGGTGCAACTATTGCTTTTAAAACACTTACACAAATCCAGGCTCATGTAATCGGCGTTTTCATTTTCCAACTTAGAAATCTGTTGAGTACACACCTGTGAACTCAGAAAGCCACAAAGCACACAAAAGTTGTCTCTGCTGGCTCCTCTACTTTGCACAAAATTCTGTGTGTGTATAACTGTGTGCATACTTACAGGTTAACTGGACAAATACATGAAACATATATTCTAGGCCAACTATTTTTCTAAGCAGTATTTTATGCTCACTTGAGTATTGTATCCTTAATATAATGGGGCATGCTTCCTCATAAATGCTGTCTGGCTTTGCATTTTAAAAAGAAAAAAGGTGACTAATCTTTTGATCTGTTTTAAGCAGACTAATACAACCCAAGCTGCATTATTACTGAAAAGATCTTTTATACAGCCTAGAGTTAACAGCAACACATCCACACACCTCTCTCACTGTTCCCATTACTGAGAGTCTGATGCATGAAAGAACTGAACTGTAACTGGATCTTTGCTTCAGAGCCAAAGCACATATAGTGATTATGGCTGCATGTAGAAACGTACGAATTCATGTAGCTCACCTAAAATATGGATGGCTTCAAGAACAGTAATAGAAAAGCTATGAAACAATGACATAACTCACTGCCTTTCCATGGCACAAAACTGTCAGTGTCCAGAGTCCAGGTAGAGAGTCTGTGAAATGTAAATCTTTCAAGTTAAAATATGTTAGTCACAGCAATATGCAGCTGCTGTGCACACTGGGAGTAAGGGTAGTATTGCACACTAACTTATTAGCACTGCTGGGAACGGTAGAAGTTGGAGTTTCTTGTTCATTTTATAATGTTGACGGTAGGCCTTGTGAGGGTTGTTATTACAAAACCATCCATGCGTGTATAATAAATGAATTTTTCAAAGACTGTAGATCTTTTTTTCTTCTGTTTTAGGCTAGCAGGAGAAGGATTGGTCTCTTCTTACATGCCACAGCTGACAGGACAAGAGGAAATGCTATTGTTACACCAGGGGAGTTTTAGGTTAGACATTAGGAAAAACTTCTACACCAAAAGGGTGATCAAACATTGGAACAGGCATCCCAGGGAAGTGGTTGAATCACCATCCCTAGATGTGTTTAAAAGCTATCTAGATAGGGTGCTCAGGGATACGGTGTAGAAGTAGCCTGTTACAGTTATATAACAGTTGGACTCAATGCCCTTAAAGGTCCTTTCCAACCATAGTGATTCTGTGATTTTTTTTTTTCTTAAATCAACATGAGTCAAACTGGAATCCTTAGCATGAGCCTCACTAAAACTGCATCCCCTTTTAAGAGAGAAATTTGTGTATCCACATACGTGCAGATGAGCAAGATGACATCCCCTTCATATAACAACCCTTTTGCATACCCTGCTCTGTATCTATTCAGGGACCTGCACAGACATCACTGGCTAGAGAATGGCTGGCGTGAAAAGTGGGGTTATCTGCGAGATACTGAATGTCTCGCTCTCCGGAGCGTGGGATTAACCAGGATACACAGTATAGAAGCTAAGTATAGTCACTATTAGGAGCATGCACCAGATGGTACCACTCTGTATAAATACTTCCTATCACTGCAGCTGTAGATTTTCCTGCTGTTACATATTTGTCTGCTGTATAATTGTACCCCAGAATACACTAGTCTACGTGTCGCTCCAGCACCAATGAGCTCACGTGAGAATGACGCCCGCAGACCCAGTCAGGCAGCATCTGCAGCCTGCCCGCTGCTGAGGGAGGCACTGCAGACCCAGATGCTTGCTCAACACGACACCAACACCCTCCCCAATTTTCTCCTTCCCTTGTGCTTAGGTATCCTTCGTTCCCTGCAGCATCTCCTTTGCTTTGCCTTGACAGTGTGTTCTGCCAATGACCAGGCCCAACAAAAATTATACCACCAGCAGAAAGAGAATCCAATACACAGACTGTATTGTACACAAAAAGGACATTCCATGAATGATTGCTGGGGGTACAAACAGATCAATCAGCTGGTACATGATGCCACCCCCAATGATCCCACAAAAGATGTGACTCGGCCCACAACAGGCCGTATAAACAGTGAGCTGAGGTTGCCCATAGCTGGTATGGGAAACAGCCAGTTAAATACATAAGAGAAAGGTGCCCACATGGCGACTCTCACCCAATCGACCCGCATTCACAAAGGTCTGAAGCAGACCAGGGCCCAGCTCCAGGGAGAGTCAGGAGGTCTGCCCTGAACCAGGAAGCTCTGGGGAGGGCACTCCACAGACAGACACTCCTGACTCCCTGCAAGTGGTCCCAGCTTTTATCCCCAAGCAGACCCCTGACCTTTGTCAACTCATTGCAGGACCCCTGGGGCTCATTTCCCTTCTGGCGCACCCTGGGGGGAAGCTCTAAGGCAAACTCACCACCTCTTTATGAAGGGCTGTGGGAATCACCCATATGTCAACCTTAATTCAGGGCTCAGGGTTCAAACCCCAGCATTTCACAGTTTTTGAACTGGACATTTCTTGAGGTAGGAGGTTGTTTTAATTAAACAATTTAAATTGTGGCAAGTGAATGAGGGGAGTTTAAAACAAGGAAAAGGCATGTCTTCAAAGACAAAGAAGAAAGCAATGAAAATGTATTAGAAATTTTAGTGGTCATAGAGGTGTATCATTAAATGGACATGACAAGAATGCCAGAAATGAGAAACTGATTCAGCTCTGGATTTGGAAAGAGGCAGAACAAGGGACACTCATTAGAGGGCAAAGTCCTCTCTAACCCATAAATAATCAAAGATGATGTTAAACAACATCTGTCTGAAAGAAGGGCAGCAGGCCTAGATAAGCCACAAAGCAGCTAGCTCTGGTGCTAATTTTCAGCAAACCCTGGCATGCTTGGTTAGTTCTCAATGGCTGACACAATAGTAATTACAGCTAGTCAGCAACTACTAAGAGGTCTAGTTGGTGCTATAGGTGGAAAATTTCCATTCATTTGACTTTAAATTTCAATGGAAGTTTCACTGAAAATGTGCTATTTAAACAAAATTTTGGCAGAGCCCAGTCAGACCCAAGTGGAAACCTGCCTGGATTTCCATTAACCTGCCTGCCAAGGTACTGGGGACTCACAGGGCTTATAGCTCTTGGTCTCCTCCTCCCCTGGCAGCTGAGTCCCCCAGGAGGGGCTCCTGCAATAGGGTCAGCCTGCTGACAGTCCAGGCAGCCCAGGTGCTTTGGCTTGGGGTCCAGAGTGAGCTCAGGGCCACAGTTTCCTCCCATGGAGCCTGGCCTTAGTGCTGTGGTGACAATCCTGTTGATATTTCCATGCTATACTGTGCTGTCCAGTTGCATCCTTAAAAAAAAAAAAAAAATGGAGAATATTTTTAGTTAATTAAATTATCATTTACTGCAAACACTTAAGAGCTTGTGCTGAAACTAGGTGATAAATACTGTTTTCATAAGAGCATGGGAAATATTAAGCTGGAAGTCATCTCCTGTTCCACACTTGGGTTAGATAAGTCTTAAGTTGTTGTGGTCAACAGCATTGGTTCCAGCTGCTCATTTCAGACGTTTAGTAAAGTGTAGGGGGGAAAAAAAAAAAAAAAGATAATTGCTGTGCTAACTGGCTTCACAACCACCAAAGCCTGCAAAGAGCTGCTACTTCCAGCTACACGGCAGACTATGCTGGTGTCTCAGTACTCTCTGGATGCTGAGGTGCTGGGGGGACATTCATAGTGCTGCAGAGCTGCTGCCTTCATCAGCTAAGCCTAACACTGAAAGGAGCTATGTCATGTGGAACCTAAGCCTCCCTGGCCACCTGGTGAGCTAAGTTCTAAACCCATTCTATCATATAATGATAAATAGCTTTGGAAATCTATACACTGTCCTAATTTTGCTACAAAAAAAATGTGGTGGAGACCTTGTTCTGTTACTAACAATGAAACAGGTGGTGTTCATCACTCAGCAGAACCAAAACTAGACATAAAAGTATGCTCATTTTGCCACGGCTCTCTGGGACGCTTTGAAGTGGATGCTTCAAGTTCCACACTCTCAAATGGAATGTGTTTAGAGCATTCATTCATCTTTACATGCAGCATGTGCATCTCCTGCACATTTATCTTAAGGCTTGGGGAAGTCTCCCTGTCCTCAGTAACAGGTTGTCTACATAGAAATGATTACCTAGCTGTTCATTCCCCAAAAAGAGGGTCCACACCTCCTCTCAGGGGAAGCTCACTGATGGCAGCAATTGATGGCTGCATGCAATCATCATTAGCCTCCTTTTCCCTCTCTGACTGAGGTGAAACATCTGCCTTTTCCACCGCAGAGCATCTGACCTTTCCCACCCTGTCTTTCTGAGATGGCTAGATTTAGATTTACACAACCTGCTCAAGCAATTGATCCACTTTCCAGATTGCCATGGTCAAACTAACCCAGCAAACAGCTTCACGCACATGAATTAATAAAATGCTCACATGAAGACTGGCACTTCTCCTTTGAACCCCCACTTTTAACTTGGTCCATCCTCAACAAAATTAGAGGGCTTAGCACAAAATGTTTCTGAACTTCTCCAGAAAGTAGCAGCTGCTGAAGCGGACACCTTTTCATATACCTCACTTTATTTACTGTTCCCTACAGGCCAATTGGTGGTCTCCCTTTGGCTTGCAACATCTCCTCCTCACCATTCAGAGGCACTTCAGCCTAATATATCACTAGTGGACAGAAATAGGTGCCCTACTTACATTCTGAAAGTCCTGTTACAGGGGTTAGGAGCCACCTGTTTCCTTCCTTCAGCTACAGAGTGGTATAAGTAACATATATCTGGAACCTGCAATGAACTGATATAAATATTCCATGGGCCCTGAGCTGTTTTAATACACTCCGTTGCTCTTAATAGTGCTTTGCACTCTATAGAAGGTTTATAAAATGGACTGTAAAATGCCACTTGGTTCTTTTTTTAATCCAGCCTCAAACAAAACAAACATTTGTATTACCCCTGCTTTCACACCTGTGAGTAACACAGCAGATACAGGCTTAATAGAAAACTATATTCCCCATTATTTTCTCCAGGAAACCTTACATCAGACCCCAGGCTGTTGAAAGGTATGTGATTCCCTATATTACCCATTAAAAGCCTGCAAGACACTAAATAATGCTACTAAGCTCACCCATAGCAAGCTGTGCAAACATCTACACAACATGCAGCTAAAGCAACAGCAGGCAACCAGATCAACTATGCTCCCAGAAGCTACTGGGAAATCAAAGACAAGATTACTCAGAAAGCAAGTTTTGATGAAATTGTCTCCAATGCCCATGATCTCCTAGTACTATGTGAAATACATCAAACTGCATTCAGTCTCACTGCATTCATGGTGGAGTGAGTCAGGCAACATAGTAAGGGTTAACTCATATTCTTCTATACATTCTGCCAGAGCCATGAACAGACATTTTTCTTAGATGTGAACATTTTACCCAGCTTTAAGTACAAAACAAAGACAAGGACAAGCTCAATATTTATGGAAATAAATAAATAAATAAATAAATAAATTAAACAACACACCAGCATCCATTGGATGGGACCCAAATCGTTTCTCTTCCATGGACACTGTGCCCCAGCAGCAAAGGGATCACATCCTTAGCCAGCATCTTCCAGACTCAACGTCAAATCAGAGAAAGATCTCATAGCTGGCTGAATGTGTGAAAAAGTTTTCTACAATACTCTACTATAACCTGATAGAATATCTTGATTCGGTTTCACTTTCAGTTTTTATGTTAACCACAATCAGTGAACAATTTGAAATAAGCAGTGTATGAGTACTGGCAAAAAAAAAATGTGAATCCCAGCAGAAGAGGCCCTGCAGGGCTGGCTGAGCCTTGCTTCCTGGCACTATGGAGCCAGACACAGCACTTTCTCTTCTTTAATCAGCAACCAGTGAGACAGGCAACTTTTTTTGCCGTGTTGGACACAAAAAACAGTGAGCTGCACAAGGAAGCATTTTAAACCATCAGCAGATCTCCCCAAATGTCCAAGCCCAACCTTCCTGTCACAAAAGGCTGTGCTACATACTCTAGTCTCAGCAGCAGCTCCCAGGAACAGCTTTCTCTCTGTCTGAGAGCTCCAAATAGAAATTACTCATTGTAGTCCAGATTCACTTCCCAAAAACAAAAAAATAGCTTCCCTGCACCCTGTCTGGGGAGAAAAACAGCAGTGAAATGGAAATAAATTCAGAATTTTTAAACATTACTACTGAGTTACAGGGGAGAAGAGAGGAAACAGACATTTTTAGCCTCTACAACACCATGTTCAGCACCTATGAAGAAGGCCTGTGGTGTTTGTGCTCCAGGTTTTCTATGTCCTGAGATTTTCTCCGAGCACTAGAAGCTACTCCATCATCTTCTTTGATTCTTACATTCCATCTATCTTCATCCTTTGATATTAGCTAGTGTCCACATTGGAGTCTGTGCTGGTTGCTACAGGTATCTGAAAGCTGTATATTTAGCAGCTGTTGTAAAATCCATCAGGGATTCAAAAAGCACTGGTTCCATCTGTCCTCTTAAGGAACAACGAAGATAAACTGGCTTATTGTTTCTGGGAAGTATAGCAGTACATTCACATTGGTATATAGCCATTTTGAAGGTGTTGAATAGAGGACAAGGGCCAAACATTCACCAGAGTGATAGGTTCCGCCATTTGACCCTCACTTTGGATATGAGATATGAATCAGAGTGAAGAAGGTGGGCAACTAGGAAAATATCCTTTCCTCCAACATCATGTTAAATATCGTCTGTGTGCTCTGTCCTCCTCATTCCTGAACATGAAAGTATTTTGTTCATGATTCTCATTCAAGGAGATTACCTGGAGAGCACTAATGTGCAAATACATTCACCAGAATGATTGCTGCCACTTTGGGGAGAAATGCAATCTGTGATGGATAATACCCAAACATATGTCGTTATAGCAACACTCACACTAATATATATTTGCACAAAGGTCTGAGTCTGGAGGGACTCATTCAAGACTTCATGAAAAGTTTGGGCTCTCCAGTGATAAAGCAGGCACAATCCCATGAAATGGAGATGGCTCACACATCATATGTTGTGTGAATTACTGGTCCCTTGAGGCTGAAACAAGGGATGAGAAATAATTTGAGAGAAATCCAGCATCTGACTAAACCCAACCAGAAGTAACTAAATAACAAATATATTCATAAAAATCCAAGTCTTTCTATGACAGTGCACAAGAATCAAGAGTTATCTGCTTGCCCTGAAGAGTTAGATCATGTCTGCTAAGGTATGCAGACTTGATACACCATATATCTAGTACCAGCTGGCATGAAGTTACTCCAGTAAAAGCAAGTAGAAAAATTCACATGCACCCAAAGCCAAGTGGCAACCAAATCACAAGAACTAATATAATATAATGATTTTGCCTCTTCTCTTTTAAGGATCCCCATATATTGTCTTTTAATGAAAGAAAATCATACAACCAATAATACAGATTAACTTTAAGCATTTGCTTTATTCCATCATATCTTTCACCCCTGTAAAAAATATCAATTATAGCAAAATCTTCTGGGCTTTTTTTCTGGGGTGTCATTGTTCTCTGATACTCATTAAAACGCGGAGCACAAAACATGACTTGACAAGCACCTAACATACTGAACAAAATGTGCAGTATTTCTGACTTCCGAGCTAAAATCACTTTATATTTACATTTATCCTGCACACAGAGAGTTGAGTCGAATGTCAAATGATACATTTGGATTCAGTTTCCACTGATCTACTGATAATATTGATATGTCCTTTGAAAGCATTCTGCTCAGTTGCATCCAAAGTTCAAATAGATTTCAACCTCAATGAGGTAAAATACCAGAAACCAGAAGTGTACTGTAGTATTAGTAGCTGAAATTCTGTTCCGTCTTCAGAAAATATGTTAAAGTTTCTGAGATTTATGCAGTATGAAGAATTGTATTTCGCATTTACTTTTTCAGTGTCTCTCATCACACTGATGAGCCTCATCTTAGAACAATGTCATTTTTAAGACAACCAGCCTATATGGGTGGGTATTTTAAACATTGTTGGACAGAGCCACATATTGTAGAGGTCACAGGGTTGGAGGAAGCTGTAGCCCTGTGCATAGTGTCTTGTTGACACAAGGCAAGACGTCTTTGTTTATTAGTCACTGAACAGATCTCTTTTTGTGTCAAATGCCCTTTCCTAATTGTCGCTGCTCACCTGCATGCCTCCACATGAACTGCTAGCCACAGCAACAGCCTTTAGCCAAAGGAATCATAAACAGACAGATGCTTGCCTCAACCAGTGCCTGTGGACAGCCTTCCACAGAGCCAGTGGCACTTCTGCCTGGAGAAAACATCCAGCCACAAATCTCTGACAAGAGCAAAAAAAATGTAAACTACTAATGGCCAGACATTAAATCTTTACACAAGAGGGGAGAGAAGTGAACCTAGCCACAGCAGGCACAGCTGCTTGCTGGCCATCGGGATCACCCAGTCTGGCACTGCACCCAGCCGTGCCCAGGCATCCTGCCCAGAGCTCGCCAGAACAGCTCAAATTCAGCATGCTGGTTGTGCTCTGAAAGGATGGACGAGCACTCACAAGTCCCTTCCAGGGGCTCTGCTGTGGGGCCAGCATTTCCAGCAAAGAGCTGTAACACCGCAGAAGGCAAGTGGTATTTCAAATGCTGGAACCCTTCCTCCAGTGAATGCATGCCTGTCCGTCATCGCATGCAGGGGCACTGAGTCCAGCCACCTGATACCCTTTAAGTCTCAAGTTATGAGTAAAGTCAATACTAAAACAAATCAACTGATACCTCACCTCTGAGCTAATCTGTCTATTGAAACCAACAAAAGTGCTTCTGCTGCATTTGATTCTCTGTATAAGGAAAGAAAATTTCTCTTTGACATTTCTGGCAATGTCAAGGAGCTCTACACTCATTAATAAACAATGTGCACAAGAGAAATGAGCATTTTGGAATAATCTCCACATTGCTGTTTCCTGATTGCTCATACCTGTGAGTGTAACAAGTTCCTGAATTCCTGCAGAGCATGACACACTAATCCTCGCAACTGACACAAAGAGGCTGAGGAGGAACTTCTGCTGTACCAAGACCCCTTCCTTAAAGCATCACCTTCAAACTAATTGAATAAAAGCCTGGTATGGTGACAGATCATACAGAGCCACTACTGCTCTATTCCACCTTGCAGAGAGCACTGCGTGCTGTCCATCCAACCCTTTGATGCATTTTTTGAGGAAGATGCCATGAGCTGCTGCATTCGGGGATGGTTCCACATAATTCCTGAGGCATCAGACAATCAGCAGAGGTGAGGTGGCAGAAAAAAAGCTGACTTTAAAATGACAAATTTCCCACAAGAGGTGCTAGAAGGAAAAAAAAAAATTAAAAAAAGGTTTTCCAATTATAACTGAGGAAATGCTAGGCCGGTCTCTAGTCTAATGTACCATTCAACTAGGAGGGAGTAAGTACATCTATCTTGACTCTATAGGTTGAAGACAGTTTTTATCTGACTCTTTTCAAGGGGAAAAAAAAAAAAAAAAGCAAAACAAAAACTTAAGGTGGGATTTATAGGTAGGAAAAAAACATAGATGTGATGGCCTACAAGTTCAAAATTTCCATCATTATAGTTTTAATTACTGCTGCCATGAGTAGCAAGAAAGATAACAGAGCGTGAAGCAATCACATTCAAGTGGACTAAAATCCTCTCTTAGCCTTCAGTGGGAAAATGGCAGCACTGAATTGGCTGGGGGTAAATAAAAAGCATTGCAAATGGCACTGAACTGCTAAGGAATCAGGGCTAAACTCATCAGACTATCTGTAATACTGTGAGAAATTTTAAAAATCAAAACTAAAGCAGGATCATCTCATTTGTCCCACAGGAGAGAGGATTCACTCAGGCATCACTGAGACCTTCCATGAGCGGCATCCCAGGTTAAGTTTGGAGGAGATACTGATCGCCATGCAGATGGGGCAGCAGAAGAAGGGGTCCCTGAGCAGTTCACCCCATGACTGCTCTCCCAAGGCACCAGGCCAGTGCTGCAGCCCATTCCGCTGGGTCTTACACTAATACCAGTGCCTGAAAAAGTGAAGTCACATGAAGTTCGATGACTTCATGTCAGTCTCACCCTCAGCAGCACCATCCATTCAGTCTGCTCTCCATTACCAGCCAGCAGATTATCTCCTCTGCAGTTAACACCTCCCAGGACAGAAATACCAACGCCAGCTCCAAGACAGTGTGGAAAAGGATACGCTGACACAGAAAATGTGTCTGAGCAGTACCATACAGCTTGTGTCTACACAGGCAAATTTGCACCCATCCAGAGTGAGATGGTGTTCTGCCAACAACCAGGCCCAACAAAAATGATACAGCCAGCAGGAAAATGAACCAATACACAGACTGTATTGTACACAAAAAGGACATTCCATGAATGATCGCTGAGGGTGCAAACAGATCAATCAGCTGGTACATAATTGACGCCACCCCCAATAATCCCACAAATGACACGACTCGGCCCACAACAGGTGGTGCAAACAGTGAGCCGAGGTTGCCCACAGTTGGCATGGGAAACAGCCAGACCATCCAGTTAAATACATAAGAGAAAGGTGCCCACATGGCGACTCTCACCCGATCGGACCTGCGTTCACAAAGGCCTAAACAGACCAGGGCCCAGCTCCAGGGAGAGTCAGGAGGTCTGCCCTGAACCAGGAAGCTCTGGGGAGTGCACTCCACAGACAGACACTCCTGACTCCCTGCCAGTGGTCCCAGCTTTTATCCCCAAGCAGACACCTGACCTTTGTCAACTCAATGCGGGACCCCTGGGGCTCATTTCCCTTCTGGCTCTCCCTGCAGGGCCGGCCGCACCCTGGGGGGAAGCTCTAAGGCAAACTCACCACCTCTTTATGAAGGGCTGTGGGAATCACCCATACGTCAACCTGAATTCAGGGCTCGGGGTTCAAACCCCAGCATTTCAGATGGCCATGTCCATGCTGCCCCTCCAAATTGTCCCTGTCCACCTTGGTCTGTAGAGGAGTTAATTGGCAGAAGGGAAGATCGTACCAAGGAGTGTGCAAAAAATTAAGGGCCACTATCTGAGTCTATACTCTGGTCCTAATATTTCTAGCATCATGGAGTTCACATTAGGTTCATTCGGGTCAGGCACAGCTCTGCTCCTGAGCCAGCTGGAAGCAGCACATCTGCAGCCCCAGAGACTTATAATAGCACAAACAAGACATTAATTTGCACTTTTAGCTTCCATTGCAAGACTTTGTTTGGCACAGGGTTTTTTTGTCCTTCACATGTACATTAAATGATGTAGGGCCTGATCAAAAAGCTTTTAAGCCTTCACTTGAGTGTCTGATCCTGCAAGGTGTGACATACACACACCTGCAGGACTAAGGTCTATGTGACCATTTCCATCTCCTTGTTTGTATAATACTGATAACCTCTTTGTACTTTTCCCTTATTTCCCTGGCCAAGCCTTGCAAAGCCAAAGGAAATGAAACAATACTTCCCTCTACTGGAAGTCCCAGGAATTCTGGAAATTAATGTGAAGTGTTAAATTTTTCTGAGCTACTTTTGCTAGGTTGAGAAGACAGACCACAGCAGCAGGGGATGAACAAGAAAACAGAGGGGAGTCAGAATTTTTTTGTTTTATTCTAAGGTCTGGATTAAAATATTGGAGAGCTCCTATACAACTCTTTTTTTTTTCCAGGTCTTAATCAGTGTGCCATGTATATTATTTTCATTATCAACACACCTCTGAAATCCTTCATGCCACTCAGGTTATATGCAGAGATTTTTTAAGTCTTACTGTGCATGTAATTTTCTGAATCTGTTGCAAGGTTATTAGATAGATTTTCTCAAGTTGCAAATACATGGCTTATTCCAGGACACCAATGAGACTTCTGGAAAAAAATTAGCCACCACTAATGAACACCTTTGACATCCCCATAGGGGGTTTGAATCAATGGCTAGCCAGGGGAGGGCTCCAGGGGACATGGAAAATTTCACTTGTGGCTTATAGATCTTGTTGAGAAGGCTGTTCCACAAGACTGGAAAGGGTGATTCCCACTGGAGTCATGGGAGCCCTGAGATTTCCAGCTTTTTTTATAAATCAGAATCATGCAAAGCAAGGTCAAGCACCAGCTGTCCCATTCTTGATTTCCAGGCATCATCTACTGGCAGCTGTCCATAAGCTTTTCTATAGATAGAGAGATTTCTACTGGTTGTGGAGGCCACAGGGAAATTTGATAATACGGGAAATTTATACTAAGTAATTCCCAGATACCTCTGTTCCCAGTCTGGTCTTTGCCGGGTTGTCTCCCAGTCTCTCACGGGGTTCTGCACAATAATTTCATTACCTTCCATGCCTTCTGATCATTCATAACCTGTACAATCAAATCAGACACACAAAAGTAAATCTGGTCAACAGGCTTAACATCTACAAATATATCTTCCTGTGAAATCCAAAATGTCCTGAATTGCTCTTTAACTGATGAACTATCAGTATCTAACACCTCCTTAACCGATGAAGTAACAAATGAGGCATTTCAGCCACTAGTAAATGTTACCATTTCTGGCCTGAAACACAAAACTACACGACAACAAAACTACAGGCAGGAAAACAGCCACAAAAAAAAGATTTTTCAACTGAAACAAAAAAGATTTGTAGGTAAGATCTCCATGGTCAGATCCTGAGCCCATCTTTGGTACACATCCAGCTCTTACTGATGGAAAATCTTTACTGATTCTGTAGTAGTTTCTCAAGGACAGCAGATCTAATCCGGGGCTTACATTTTGCCAGGGCTCTGGAATTAACACCTGCTGCTTTGGAAAAATTGCTGTGGCATCCCTTGGGGGATAAAAGAGGTCAGACTGCCCTCCCCTGCCTCCTAAAAGCCACTTGAATAACCGGGTTAGCAAGCTGGCTAAAAAAAACCCAAAAGGCAATAACACAGCTTGATTCATGGGTTTGACATGCTCAGCTGAGGACTCTTCCCTCCCCTTTTTGTCCAGTTAGTCAGTTCCTCTGTTTCACAAGGGATCTCAGACACCATGCTTCTTTCCTGTGTCCAGGAACACACTTGCCTGAAGTCTGAAAAGGAAGGAAAATGTACTGTTGCTAAAAATGACCATATCGTCACTTCAGGCAAATCATGAGTTCTTTACGCCAGCAGCTAAGCAGTATTTCATTCAATGAAATCAGGTTGCATGTATGAGTAACTAGTTATTCAGCCTCATTAGAATTCAAAATCTGGTCATTTAAAGTACAAATCAGAAATTAGAAGATCTTAGCAGATCACAAGTTCTAAGTCACATGGTAGGAAAGGACTTTGTGTTCTTAATTATTCAGAACAGTGGGACCTCAAGACTTGGCTCTTGCATCAAGCAGAAAAAAAAGGTCCTTTTTTTGTAGGAAAACAGTACACCAACCTCCCAGAAACAACATAGCTGGAAAGAATGGTGCTGGAGAGATTTCCTTTTAGGGCAAATCTCTCAGCCACTCACTGATTTATTATTAACATTTGTACTGCTGCTGTGCTAAAAGGCTCTGGCTAATTCGGACTGCACTAGGCTGAGTACATCGATGACTTTATCCGGAGCTCAAGGACCAAGTTCAGCCTGTAGCTCAAAGCCCAAGATACTTCATCCAGCTGAAAAGTGACCCACTGGTCCTTTAAACCAGGAAACTGGAGCAGAAAAGGAGACATTCCAAGGTGAGGGCTGTCCCTACAGTTAGTACGGTCACTGCTAGTTCAGCAGCTTTGGTTCTGAAGCTGGGACCAAATTTGAGAAAAATGAGTGAAAGCCTTGGTCTCTGCAGACTTTCACATCTGATGCCTTGCTGTTGAATACAGAGGTCCATCAATCCAATGTGTATATAGACATTTGCAGAATGGAGGAAAATTTTAACCAGATTCATGAGATTCTCCCAAGTGCAGCAGCAACAGCAGTTGAAAAGCCTGATAGCCCACTGCATCAGTGGCATTAGTCTTACACCAGCTCTGCTCACTGTGAGTAATAAGGTTGTAAATTCAACCATTGCAGCACGTGGGCCTTTTTTTTTATTTTGTAACTGGTGCCTCCATACTGAACTAGTTTAGTCATGTTCCTTACATGCTTGGACTGACACATCCCCAGTGTGACTGGAAAGAAGTTGTGCATCCCCTCCACAGTGCCATCTACGACTAGCCTGCACAATTTGGCCATCTTTTACACTCCAAAAGGCACAATCTGAGGCAATAAAGTCCTAGACCTGACTTTGTTTGGCCACTTGGTCCCTCTGACCACAAATACCTGGCAGAGTCCCGAGTGGAAGCATGCTCCTGCTGCCTCATGAGTCCTGTTGCTTCTGCTGCACCCTGAAGTTGTGCTGCACCTCAGCAGCCATCAGTCTTGAAGAAAGCCACTTGAGCTTCCACTGTTCCCCACTGCACTGGCATTTGGCTGGGCAGCTGGAAATTATCCTTTCATGCTGGGGAGCTGTGGAAATCATGGCTTACAGCAGCTAGGAACTGCTAAAATACGCCTTTTCCTGTTTGTGTACTTGAAAGCAAAGATGTAGGGTCCCAGGACTTCAAGGAGAGGCTCCAGCAGCTGAGGGTTAGTTAGCAGCATGTGTCAGGGATGCCGAGCTTCAACCTCATGGTGCTGCAGGGTAGCAGGAAACAGTCACAGAAACTAATCCTAGATGGTTTCCTTTTGTAGTTCTGCCTCTGGATAATTACAACCAATGACTTTGCTGTAAGAACAAGATTTTGCGTGTATATAAATATAGATATATACACTTACAAAAAATAATTATGTTTATAAAAGAATTGAAGAAAGCAAAGATCAAGCGAGTAGCATGTGGTATACTCATAACATGCATGAAATCATAAACTGAGTGCTTTAAGAGCCATTGCCCTTTAGTGCCACTCATTTTTTCTGTTTCTTCTCAGGCCATGAAATGTTGGCCACTCCAGAGCAAGCTACTGCTAAACAGTCTTCAAATTGCATGTAATTGCCAAAAGAACCCCTTTAGGTTTTACAAGTCCTTGTGAACTGTTAGATTTCCTTGCATGAAGGAGCCTCAGAAGAGCCTTTGAAGATAACACCCCACAGGCTAGCCATGGCCTCAGTTTGCCGAGTCTCTGACGTCCTCAACAGGAAACCCTTGCCAAAGAGTCTCCGTTTCCTGATGCAACAATATGGCACAACACTATGAAATCCACTTTTTTATTTCCTTGCCATGGGAACTAGATGCCACATATTGCCAGGGACCAGAGGACCTGCCCTGGCTACCCCCTCCAAGGTCCAAAACCTGGAACCCCGGAGTAGTTCTATGGGAGCAAATACAAGGGTCATGTCATCAAGAGCAGCAACACTCCCAAGATTTTATTTCAAGGTGGTATGTCCTTCTGAAATGCAAGCCCTAGGCAGCCATGTGACATCAAACATGAAGCAGGTTTAGCAACAAGAAATTCTGAGGCATGCACTACCCAAGTTAAAAGTTTAGCATAGCTTGTTAAAATGACTACTCTCCATGTTACTTTTTTTTCCTCTCTCAGCTGTCTTAAACAGAACATTCAACACAAAGAATCAGCTATTTTCATGGGGGCTGTTTTCTAAATCTTCAGGAGTTTCTCTTTTGCTCACCTCAGGTCTCCATTTAATTTGTCTTCATTTTCTATTCCAGATCTTGCTCATATGCTCCAGAATAACATGTGCAGACTTTAAAACAGCAGAATAAGCTTTATACAGCAAGTCGACAGGATGGGAGATTAGCTAAGCAGCCTATCTCAGTGCTCAAGTTATTTTACAGCATGCAGAGAGGAAGGGCAATGTCTCCCTGTGCTTCCTACTCTGTCTCTGAGTATGGCTGACTACCATTTGGTTTGTGCTCCATTATAACTCCCAGATTTTTGATTTTTTTTTTTTTAAAATTCCTGGGTTGTTTTTGTTTGTTTTTTTTTTTTTGCTTTCCTGCTGCAGAAACACTTATAACTTATTAGTAACTCTGCATATGATTAAGCTTCACTAGACAAAGAACTTTTTACTTGTCATTAAATTAATCAGGTGAAGTTTAATAATGATACTTCCCTAAATTATTTAATTTTGAATTCTTCTTCTCTCTGTGCTTAGGCCTTGAATTTTTCCACTATCTCATGTCAAAATTCATCAGCTGTTAAGACAAATTTTCCAAAATATTTGCTGTTCTAGATCATGCTCTGAGCAACCCTGCCCCCCACCCCCATGGCAAAATTGTATCAGAACCAGAAGTCTGGAACAAAACCCAAAGTAACAAATATTTCAGGCTCTTCTTGTCCTTTACAGCCTGGTCAAAGGAAAACAATCAGGTTTTGTTTTGACACATGCAGAATATTTCATCCTGGTGGAAGGATAAGTTTCCAGACATGATCAAAAGATTTTAGATTTGGGAATTTTAAACCTGGACCATCTGGCCACATAAGTGTGTATGAATGAGCAACACAGATATTCTGCTGGGTCTGTTACAGCTCACTCATCTTCTCCATTACGAAATTAATCTACATGTTTCTTCTTGTACTTCAAATTTGTTTCTAGAACTTTTACATCATCTCTAAACTGTCACTCATTTTCTCTTTAAGTTTTTTTTCCTCTCTTATTCAATTGCGATATATTTTAAGGCTAGGGACCACTGCCTACCTTCACTTCATGAGAGTACAGACCAGAAGACTCCCTGAGTTCTTGCAGGGAAAAAAAAAATCAAGCCCTGATGTAAAGATTTCTAGTGCTGGAGTATCTACCACTACCCTAAATAGATAAATAAAAGGTGCCTTGACATAAGTGTCCCACAGTTCAACAGTGGTAACCAGAGAAGAGCCTGGCCACCTTGTGGTGCCAGAATCCACCTCCTTCTTCAGCATCACTGCCTCTGAAAATCTAGTCCTTTCCACCATGATCCTCTGGCTGTACAGCTACATTTGAAACAGCACAACCTAACAAACACTATTGATTGAAACATTATGTTATCATATTACTTTCAATAGCACTCTACTCCAACCCAAAATAACATTTGCGTTTTATTCACTGTACCAGATGTTTCCACTGAGCTATCCACAATGCCATCTGATTTCTTGAGTGACTACAAATCATTTCCAACTCAGATTGCTCTTCCCACATGCATATGAGGTATTCAATGTGCTGTTGTATCATTGTGTTGGGTGGCTTAGTTTGGTCCCTCTGACTCGTGAGTCACTCAGTTTGATAAACCATTATCTGAAAGATTTATGTCTCATCTTCTTCACTCCCTTTCCACCAGCTTAAGAAGAAAACTTATTTTAACTTATTCTAACAAGTTACATGAGCAGGCCTGACCTTCATCCACTTACTTACTGAATAATGGTGAGGACTTTTGTCAAAACCCCTATTCAGAGTAAGGCATATCCACTATCACTACATCACGTTGTCTTTCCAGGAATAAAGGTGACATCACACTAGCAGAATAGTGTAGAAACTTCCCATTTCTTCCTGGGTATCAAATTGTTGTTTATCTCCTTTACAGTGAAGGAAAAAAAAAGAGGTACCACTCATGGACGTGTGCCTTAACTCAGTGAGAATTGCCTACATATCCCTAGGACAAGGTGTAACAGTTTCAAACTGAAAGAGAGTAGATTTAGGTTAGATATTAGAAATAAATTCTTTACTGTGAGAGTGGTGAGACACTGGGGTATGTTGCCCATAGAAGCTGTTCCCTCACTGGAAATGTTTAAGGCTAGGTTGCATAGGGCTTTGACCAACCTGATCTAGTGGAAGATATCCTTGCCCATGGTAGGGGAGTTGGAACTGGATGGCCTTTAAAGATCCCTTCTAACCCAAATCATTCTATGATTCTACAAATTTCTCACAGAGGATCCATTTGAAAGCTTCTCAGCAGCTTTTGTCTCATTTCAAAGTGCTCCAGTCCAGCAACAAAAGAATTTGGGCACATAAAAGTAGCACCTAGACATTTCAGACACATATATTTTTTCATGTCTCTGTTGAGTTTCCACCCATCCTGCCACACACAAAGTAAGTGGGAGTGTGAGCTGGCCAGAGAACTGCTGGTCTGCAGGCTGGACCCCTTTGAGACCACAGGCACAGCTTTGCTGACACGAGGGCAAGGGTCGGGTGGGGTGGTAATGAGCAGCAGATGGTGGAGAAGCATGAGGGCACAGAGACATGCAGGAAGTCACAGCCTGCAATTCAACAAATCATATAATCTCTTAACTATTCTCACTGCTCAGAGTGGACCAATAGGATAAAGATATTCGTACTATCCTGTGTTCCCATAGAAATGAAGATTATGCAGTTTTCTTTCTTTTTCTGTCAGCTCTTTCTGCAGTTTTCTGGACCAATTTTTGGCCCATTTTGTTGCAATCTAATGGAACCTTGCAGATCTCAAGAAACTAATGTTTCTAAGAATTTCATGAAAATCAGCATCTAGAGAAAGAAGAGATGCAAATCAGAGTGCTTGCCAGGGAAATGTTGCAAACTGGGCCTTCTTACTCTGGCCTGTTTGGCTATTTGGCCATACCTCCAGACAGATAGAAAATGTCTTGCCTCTTTACCAGCCAGCAGTTAGGGGAAGGGGCAGAGAGCTATAGATAGGTTTAAGGAACATGGTGGGGAAAAGGAAAGATTGCCAAGAGCTACAAGGAACATTATTTCTGCAGACATAAAGGAGCAGCCCAGCTCAGTTAGCACAGAGGCAGCTGCTCCCAGGTCCTCTGAGCTTCCATGTCCAGCAGGAACTAGGAGCATCTGAGACAAAATGCTTCAAATCAGGTAAGACCTCCAGCTGAGCCCTAGACCAACTTCACTGTCTTCCCCCATTGTGAGCCCTGCCTTTTCCATCCGTTCCTTGAGCATAAGTGACATGGTGGACACCATCTGAAGCCGCTCCAGGCTTTTAGCCACATGGGCAAAGTTGGGGTTTGCCACACTGAGGGGTTGGGAATGGTTACTTCCATGGGAGGAAAAGGAAGGGATGGTGCAGGGCAGAGGAGCCAGGTTGTCCACTTCTACAGCTCAGTGTGACAGGGCAGTAATTGGGTGACTGTTGACACTGGCAATGACCAGTCATGATCTCAGCATCTACCCAAACACATCCCTACATGGAGAAAGCAGCAAACCTGGATTTCCAGGGCTGTGGCTTGGCCCAAGCTGGTCATAAGATCAGGGGTAGTTTTCCATCCTAGGGTTCTGCCATCCTCAGCCACTGCTCACCTGGGTGTAGAGCCAGGTCTGGGTTTCTCCCAGAAGATAACAGCTGCTGCTTCCCTTCTATCTGGATCCAGAGAGCAGATGTTTAACTTCCTTTAACCGATGTTTAGCTTTCTTTAAAGATGTGTAACTTCCGTTATCTGTTAAGTCCTTAAGCCTGTTTTCTGAAGTTATGCCATTTTACAAGGAAACTTTACAGAGACGAGAGAGGGAAGATGTCACCAGTGAACTTTGTAGCTTTTTAACACTTAGCAAGGCAATGGGAAGGTCTGGGCTCCTGTGTGACTTCCAGGAACTAGCTCTGCATTTTATCTAAACAGTTTCTATTGTTAAAGAAAAAAAAAAATCTGTTGGAGATGTTCAAAAATAGCTTATCTGATGAAAAATGTTGTGCAACAGAAGTAGAAATAAAGTAATTTTGCAGTCTTGATTTCTCCCAATACAGTGAATAAGTCCAGCCAGCCAGTGTCATATGAAAAACCTCAGACATTTTGAGGAGTCTTCATTGCCCCCTTCAGAAATAGCAAAAGTATGAAGAAAAACAAATCTTTTCTACATCTGTTTAAGGAAAATGTTAGGTAGTGCTTGATTGCACTTTTGTGGGAGAATGGTTACAGCCAAAGGTTTGATCTGTGTTTTTGTGAAACAGAGACATATTCTGGGGGGGTTTCTAGCTACTAAAATTATGTGTCCTGGTGTGGATAAACACTCCATTATCTCAGAAGCTGAATCATTATTCCTCAATGGTAGCGTTATGACATATTTTTAATTGGGAGCTTGTGTTGATAACAACTAAAAGTGCATCATCTTTTCCAGGAAGCTAGCCTAATGCAGAGATCCATTTGATCTTCTGATTTCTCTATCGACTTTGTGCTGCATGCCAAAATAACAAGTCATGCCTTCATGTCACCGCTAGAAATGAGCTTCGCCAGAGTTCATCTCCAGACAGAAAACATAACCAGAGTCTGAAGGGATTTGAAATCACTAAATCATAGGTCAGGAAATAGCATCCCAAAGCAGAGTTTGGAAGAATTTGGGAGGATGGAAATAAAAGAGGGGTTGGGGGAGGGAGGATAAGCAAGAAATCGCAACAGAACTTAGAGAAGGAGATCAATGAAAGCACTATAAACGCTGTTTGGTTATGACACTTCAAGTAATCAAAGGTTACTGAATGTGACAATAAGTTGTACCAATATGCTGAAAACACCAAGAATGAGTGTACTATTCCCAGTGCTCCCAGGGGAGGGATTTTAGGACGGTCTGTGAGGTCTCCTGAGCCCTCCTGAGCACCACTGCTGCCGCTGCTCAAGGCACCTGGCTCCCGCTCAGCTGCAGGGCTCCAACTCACTACTGCAGCTTAGCTTTTTGATCTTCCACCCAAGAGAAGCTCTAAATCTTACTTTTATGAAAGTATCTCAGTTATTCACAGTGAACAACCCTGAAAAATTCTGGGCAGTTTGCTTACCTGTAAGAGTATCTTGAAGTATTGTAATACAGGCACTCTTCAGAGGCCTCTTTGGCATGCTTAACACCAAAGGCCAAAGCAGTTGGCAGTAACACTATGACTTGACACAAATAGATGTTGCATATTATACCCATGGCTTGGATGACACTTGGATGCAACAGCCCTCCTTCCCTCCAAGGCCACATTCTGCTGATTCTCCCGAAACTGGGCAGAAAGGGGACCCCATTTCCCACTGCTATTGAGCCTGTGCTGCAAGTTTACCACTAGAGGACACTGAATCAACATGAGACCTTGCTGGAGGGCTGGACTAGGGGTGCTGTTGGGGGGGCTCTGTGGGCCCACATCCCTGCCTTCTCCCACTTATGAAAACCCTGGGAAAGCTGGAAACTGGATGAGGGGTTCTCAGCTGCGCTAGCGGTGGTTTGCCACTCTTGGATATGACTCTTAGTTGTTTCCCGTCCCTTTGGGATTCTTTCATTTTATATTTGGGGTGCATTTTTTATGCCAGAGGGGAGGAAAACTGGGAAATCAATGTTATTTTGCATTGTGCAAAGCTCGGTGTGTTTGTTTATGATGGGCTCTTTACTAGGGAGCCCATTCAAAAGGAATTGTGAAAGAAACCAAACAGGAAAGGGTGGAACAATGACCTCGATAAGAAGCATCACAGGCGATGCTCAAACACAATAGTTAGATTTACAGCCTGGAAGATGTGATGGCTATGCCCCAACCCCAGTGAAAATGTTGTTTTTCTAAGGCTGTAGATCCGGAGATCAAATCTAAAAGATCAAGCCAGCAGAAGGAGTAGGAGAGAAAGGGCTGCAAAAGCTCTTTTAGGCTCATGAGGCTAAAAGAAGCATGAAGCCTGCCCTAGGCAAGTTGTGACTTGGTCTCCAAAAGAACAAAGTCTCATTGACAGGTACAACATCTCATCTACTCATGAGCATGAGGGGAGTGCTAAATACAGGATGTCAGCATGTAAATATGTTTCTGTTGGTTTAAGTCAATGTCTCAGAAGTCCAAGTACTTTGGACATACAAGTCATTCTCCATTATGAAGAAGCTCTCCAATAGTAGTCAGCAGCCCATAACTGTCCACGAATGCTCCTCGGAGACACCTCCCCACAGCTGTTGGACTGCGACAGGTATGTGACCCTTTATGAGTGAGGAGCTGGATCCTGGGGACTTCTTGGGGGTGACTAGCTGGAAAGGGCTGCACTAAATGGCAGTTTCAGCACTAGGGTGTATCAGGAGTGGGGCTGGTTCCCGGTGTAGGCAGAACAGGCAGCAGACTGAGCAGAGTGAACTGGACCAGCCTCCCTTGTTGCTTCGCCTCTCTCAGGATAGCTAGTGTAGTATGCCAAGTGAAGGTAAGACTGGCATGTGAGTTAGTACATATCACAACAACCCATGACCCTCCCACAGGAGATACCCTTGCTTTCTTGCACTGTACATGTCATAGATCCCCTTGGAAGGAAGATCTGGGGCTTTCCAGGATCCTCTTCATGAAGTTGCCACCCTGCTGCACCTTCCCCAACAGCCCTCCCTTCCCAATGTAGATACCACCTAGCTCTTGTCTGCAAGGGATAGGTGCCCTCAACAGTGGCCTGAAGCCAACTCCAGGAAAAGCCTTGGCAAGGCACCTGAGGCAGAGCCTGCCAAGACCCATCATCAAAATTAAATCATGGTGTGAATGACACTAAGGCACCAACACCACCTCTGGGAGACGAGAATAACAAGGAACTCCATCAAAAGCATGACACAGGCCCTGTGCCATTGGAGAGGGAAAAGTACATGTGCATGTAGGAGGAGACAGTCACTGCACCACGGTGCAGCTCTGCTGGTAGCGCTACCAATGGGAGGGAGAATTGTCCCCTTGGCACCTTTCATGATCCAGCATTTGGGAACCCGTGCTGAGTTGGTGGGAGGATTCATAGCACTGTGGTGGGCACAGAGTGCCTCAGAGTTGATTTTGGAAATAGAAGGCCCTTTATGACACTTCTGTGCCTTTTTGTTCTTTGAACAAACACATTAGGACAGATCTGATTCCTGTTCTTCATCATTAAGCGCAGTACAGCAGTCTTTTCTGCTGGCAAAGTATGGCTACTGGCAAATATCTCCAGCTACCAAAACCTGCTAAGAAAGGGCAGTAGGAGCATGAGAACAGGACTATTCTTCCCAGCAGTTATCCACAGCCCCTCTCATGATGGGCAGGAGTTGAGGTGCCCTGAGAATAGGAAAATGGAAGAAAAAAATAATTATTTTTTCAATTGCTGACAAACATTAACCTTTATTCAATTACTGTATTTTTTATGCCTCTAAACAGCACACTGTCTCTGCAGAAGCTGAAGGAGAACTTCCTCCAAATTTCCTATTTCCCAGGAGGTAGGACAAGTTCACAGATGGGTGACAAGTGCAATTCAGAGAAAGGCTGCAAAGCACCATCTCAGGAAGCACCAGGACACTATAGGATGTTTAATGGGGAAAAAAAAAAAAAATGGTTGGCTCCACCAGCTACCTCATAAGCCCTTGGCTTCCTTTTTGTATCTTTCTATGTGGCAGATGTGGTTTGTTTCTCAAACATCAAACCAAATCATTCAGACATCTCTCAAAATTTCTGAAAGTTCTTCCCTGTTCTCTTCATCCATAGTGTTGGCAACCTTGTCCCCAGTCTATAGGCACCCACTGCTAAACCAAAATTATATTCACAGAGCACAAACTATGTGATGAGACAAAAAAAAAATCCAAAGCAAAACAAAACATACAGCCTGTTTCAATATCCAAATGGAATTTAAGAAGAGCAACAGTGATTTATTTTTTCAAACACAGGCAAAGAGGGAAACTTTAAGAAATAAATTTCTGGAAAACCCACCCATGTCAAAATCCTCACGGCCACCAAGAGGCAAGAATACAGCTCTAAATCACAGCATGAGGCAGGAGGGGCTGCACATCCTTGGCACACACAGACGAAATTAAAAGTTTGGAAGGAGTCTAGATAAATCCCATATTGATGTAATTCATACTTTCTTTACCTCTCCAGCCTTATCACTCAGGTCTGTATCAAGACAGAGTTCTGCTAGGTTATCCAAACTCCGCATTACTCAATTCTAGGTGGGTGCACCCCCTGCCTCACCCACCCCTCACCTCTGCTCTCTGGCCCTGGCATCCAGGGGAGCTCAAGGTGGAGCCTCTCACATACCTCAAGTCTCACTCCAGCACCTGTAATGACAACATCTCATGCTTGTTTAACTTCTGGGATTGCCCAGAAGAGCTATGTTTAGGAGAAGAATCTAAAAAGTTGCCCCTTTGGCTTGTGCTCTCAGGAAGTTCCTGGCTCCTGCAAGTCTCCCTGTACCAAAGCTAACTACTGAGATCTTGTTTTTGCAGCCCATTTCAGTAACAGCAGTTGCCCAGTAAGCACTACATTCAAACTGCACAAACCCTGTGGAATTCATATTAACATATAAAGGACATTTTGCTCTATCAAAACATTTTCACTTCTTCATTTACTGCTGTTATTCATGTACCTGAAATAGAGATATTTTGCAGCCAAAAATAAGTTTCAAAACTTCTAAAAGGTAACAGTTGTATCAAATATATCAAATATCTTCCTAGAAGCATGTGTGTACACATTTTTTAGTACTTGCTTCTGGCTTATTTTTTTTTTTTTAAATGAATTGAAATTAGGACACCTGCTGGTATCCACCCTTTACCTAATTTCAATTATTGCAAGAACATAATAGAAAAGCAAATATAGGCAGTTTCAAATAGCACTAGCATTTGCTATCATATTCCAATTCTTGTTTAAAAGTATGCGAGCTGAAATGGCCTATTTTGACGGAAAAGAAAAAAAGTTAATTTTATGTTCTGATTTCATTTTTGTTGCAGAAGATAGAGATGTACAAGACTTCAAAGACTCTCAGATTGAACAGTTCTACAACACTGCAGCACAATTACAATCTCAGTTACATGCATATGCAGAAGCAATAAGCAGCAGATTTTAAGAGATACTCAGAAGTATACAGTTAAGGGATGAGCTTTTGTAATCAAAAACACCAGCTTGAAATTATGAGGATTATTCATTCACTGTTTGTCCCAGAATTCACATTAGGAAAAAGAGCTGTGAAAATCCCTGTCCCAGATGATTTATAATAGAGCTTTCAGATATGAAAATCTTACATATTATTTGGGTATATGTTAAAAGTGGTATAAAAGTCTCAAACAATTTTTTTTAAAAGACATATCTGTGGAAGCACCTTGTGGAGAATAGACTTGAGTGGTGGCTCTGGTTACAAATACAAAATGTTACCCTTTAGTTTCAGACTCCTTCCTTTCTAATTGGGGTGCGCCATTTGGAAACACTGCTGGGCTGGAACATAACAGGCTCCAGCTGGTGTTGGTTGTCGTAGCTCCAAAAAGCAAAGAATCAGAGAATAACCCGGAAGAGCTGATCTTTAGGTTTTTAATACCTTCTCAAACATGCCAAAAGATTTAAATGCACAAAATAAATATCCTTTTTATTATTATAATTTCAAGGGGAACTCATGTAGAAATAAAAGCTAACTATGACTGTGCCATGGTACTATTGACTGAACCATGAATTCAGCCACCAGCCATGCTTTCTTTCCCTCTTCTCAAATCATTTTGCAATTTATTCTAACAGGGATTAATAACTCCAAGGTTATGTCCCTTTTGTGCCCAAGGTAACTTCACTCATCTGGGGACAGGCTCAGTCCTAGCAGTCTCTATTAAGGGGGTCCAAAAATGTGTACCAGCTTGCAGTTGAGCTCAGTGTAGCTTCAAGAGTGTAAGACTGGAGCTCAGCTTACTATGGAATAGCAGAGTACACCTATAAACATCTGAGAAGATTATACACCTTCTAAACTTGTGCTAACCCATGTATGCTAGTATTGTGGCACATGCCACTACATTCAAAATCCTGCCTTTACAGTCTCTGCCAGAAGCCTTTTTCCTTCAGGAAGTAAGTTCAGGGGTGGCTGCAGAAAGCAGGGCCTCCTGCTGCTGATCTTCTGCAGAAGGTCTCCAGCAGGACACAAGCCCACCCTCCAGCACTGAACTGTGAGACCAAGAGCAGTTGTCCAGGGACACTCTGGATCAAAGAGAGCTAGGTCTGGCTGTAGGAGAACAGCAGCAGCAAGGAAGCAAGGATCTGAGCAGGGGAAGGAGAGGGCAGGGGCTCATTAGCTAATGAAAAATGAACATAGAGGACAGGTTGGCAGCCCATACTAGGCCCACTCAGAATGTGGTTTGAACCACAAAAGGGCTCTGCATTAAAAAAAGATGTGGACGTCTGGAAAGTGATCCTGACCACGTCCAAATCCAACACTGTGGCTCACCAGCCTAATTTCTTTTTTGAAATCTCTTTACATTGAATCTAAAACTTGATTGGAGGTGTTTCGAATCCATACATATATTTTCTCATTCAGCAGCTATTTCTATCCCTCTCTGTGTCATTGCTGTTTAAAAGGGCATGTTATGCAATTTCAGTTTTAAGTGACTCTACCTTTACCTTTCTTACAGCACAGCTGTATCTTGTTCTTAGACTGCTGTGAACATTATCTTTCACCAAATGCCTAATAAAAACATGTTTAATCTTGATGTCAGTGCTTGCAGTGTGAGCAAGTCCTCCATCCTGACATGAGCAGGTGACAGTACAGCTACTAGACATGTCTACATTGAAGGATCTCTTCAAGATTCATTGCAGCCCTAACAAGGTTTTGGGCTTGAAAGGGCTTAAACCCTCTGCAACAGCCAGATATCATAATTCAGAGTCAGGTAAAAGCATAGCTTTCTACCTGTAAACTCTTTATATTTTCCCTAAACCAGCAAAACTAAGTTTTATAAGACACAGTGGGAGGGGTCACCTGCAGATGTAGAGTGGGAGATTCCAGAGTGAAGATATGCGGCACTTCTCCAAATAAAACTGTGATTCAAAATACATTCGCAGTGAGACAGGCAGTCTATCAAAAAATGCTTGGCCCTTAAGCCTAAAAAGACAAGATGGGCAGTGAAATCCCTAAGGTCTTTCACAATATTTTGATAAATTACAGGTTAAAGAGAGGAAAGAATTTTAAGCAAGCTTTTAAACCACTTACTTAAACATCATAAACCTTCTAGATATAACCGTCACCAAGACATAGAGGCCTGCATGCAACTTAAAAGGTGATGGGGGAGAGAATCACTGCGGAGCTTTTACCAGAAAGAGTAGAAGGGTATTAAAAAAAAATTCTACTTAATGTCAAAAAAGGTAATGGCAAATATGACAGACTTTTGCTGTGCTGATAAAGCTCCCTCTGAGGATCGAAAGAGATGGACCTGGAGTATCTCAGCCCCTGGCTTACAGAGCACCTGCTTACTGGAGGATGGCCAAGTGAAACCACCTTCTAGGTCTCAGTAGCTAGACAGCAGCAAGGCGCGACTGCCCTCTGTGTCCCACCTCTGCAGCACTTTTCTGCTGCTCTTTGCTGGAGGTTGCCATCTCGTAGTTCACAGGCTGGCCATAACCTGCTGCATAACTGTCCAAAGGGAAGGACTGCGGGAGATGTGATGGACATCCACAGGCACTAATTTCATGTCCTCATGAAACAGCCCTATAAGTAGAGCTATATTTGGAAGAGGACATCTGAAAATAGCAAGGTCCTCACACAAATACTTGTTTAGAAAGATGGGCAGGAGGGACAAACCTGTGCTGGGCATGTACTAGCCACCAAAGCAAAATATCCAAAGAATAACATGGGGAAAAATGCACTCAGTGTTTTCACAAGGAATGTTTCTATCATTGTTTTCAACTTTAAGCATTAACTCCCTGCCTCTGAGTGGCTTATTAATGCATTCTCACAGAGCATTCTCACAGAGCCTTTACAAGCAGTCCTTGGAGCCTGGTATCACTTTAGTGGCGCCTGATGAGGAATTCAGCAACCATCATGTCATTGGTTAGGAGCAGGAACCTAAGAGTGGCAGTGTGCCTTCCAAGGGCTTTATAAGTCACTGTCAACAGTAGGTGGGGAAATCTGACAACATTCAAGAGAGGAGTCAAAGAAGAGTCATCCTGTGTCGTTATGTACAAAATATAACACCCTCTAGCTCGTGTCTCATGAGCAGAGCCTTCTCCTGTAACACCTAATCCCATGAGAAGAACTGAAACTTTTGGAGACGCTATCCAGTTTAAAACCCATAGGATAGTGTTTTAAGATCTTCTGCAGTCCCTATAAGCGTTGTCACGAGATGTTTGTCTCAAGCTAATTCTCTGGGAGACCATCCAGAGATGATCTTTGGTTCTCATCACATTAAAGGCATCCCTCCATTTATTTTTTTTTTCAATTTCCATGCCAGCTAGCTTGCACTACTGCTCAACATCCACACAAAGCTCACAGATGTCTCATCCCTTTGTCCTGGTTAATAGCCAAGGACATGTTGCATTTTTTTCTCCTTATTTCAAACCACCACAACAGAAAACCTGATACCACATTCTTGGGCCAAATGGGTAATTTAAGGAAATCAACCTATCTGGCCTTCTGAGAAAAATGCCACACAAATGCTATGGTTTTGGCAAACACAGACCCCTTCTTAAAAGGCACGTAGAAATTTTCCACGGCCAGATGCCAGCATTGTGCCTCTTCTTGTTGCCACGTGCAACTGGGTAGTTGTGATTTTGAATACACAAAGCACTAAGGAGCTGGCAGACAGTCTTATTCTCTGAAAGAAGCTTTCCCCTTCCACATGTTCACAAGTCCAAAGTACTTCCTGAAGCACCATGACAGATTTGGGGAAGCCAAGAACACATTCAGTGGTGCTGGTTACATGCAGTTTTGGGATGGGAAGACACTCTGTTCCTCAGCCTTCTGTTGCTCAGTGGCAGAGTCCTGTTGGAGTATTTGACACCCTCACTGAATGAGCTCTGTCTTGAGGAAAGTATGGGGATCTTCATCTACTTCATCACATTCATGAGCCCCAATCAGTCTAATTATAATTTCCCCTTTCTGAAAGGGAAAAAAAAAAAAAAAACAACAAAAAAAAAACACGGTAACAGCAATGACTAGATGCTTTTCAAAGGGACTGTGCACCCCTTCATTCAGCCAAGTTCATGGGAACAACATCCATCACATCCAAACGCTCTGGGTTTATCAACAGCTGTATAATTGTTCATAAAATAGTGTCACTCTTGAAACTTCCACCTAGGAGCCTGGACTATGGCTGGCCTCCCTTAGGTCTGCAGACCTCCAGAATCAGGGCTGAGCAAGGTGAGAAGTTCTGCTCAAGGCTTCACATCCTCCTCTGAAGTTCAGCTCCTCACCTGCATCCTCTTCCTCCTTTCCAACAGCCATTAATAAATAATACTTGCATCACTGCTGTGTGTACTATGAACTAAAAGTAGCTATACTGGTCTCATAGTCCAAAACACTTTTTCAGCCTTAAATTGTCCACTAGACATGCTACATTTCTTCTTCTATCCAGAAGCCATCCTTTATCATCAATTTTTTTTTACAGAGAACATCCATTGTAAAATAGTCAATGAAATCGTTTCTATTGTGGGTTGCTGGGGTTCAGTTACCTGAAAATAACACACATCACAACACCAGCCACACACTCACACAGCCTTGGCTCAATCAGGATGAAAATGGCATCTTTTTCAATGCTCCAGTAGTTATACACAGCACAATAAAAGGCACGTAATTCAGGGCGCTGGGGATATTCTCAGTCAGTCAAATAAATTATTCTAAGATACACACACAAAACATTTCATTTGCTTGAGTGGCACATTTCTTCTTATCAGTGCATACTGTTGCAATAGCAGACTCCAAGCACATTTCACCATGGCTACAGTAGTGTAGCTGACCTTTCCCTAGTCAAGAAACACATTAATTTCTTTAAGGTATTTCCTATCCTAGCTAGGAAATCTTCAGGGACTTTTCCACAGAACTCCCACAAAAAAAAACCAGCTGGTTGATCAGTTCTCACTCATATTGTTAGATCATTACATGCAAAAGCCGTTTGTCTGTTTCTCATGAATGTAAATAACTAAATCATTCTCCCTACACAGCCTTAGTGGCTATCAGAGATCACTCTTCTAACAGCATTTATTTTGCTCACAACAACTTCAGCTTCCCATTTTTAACATTATGCAGAACTCTAGTGTTTTAATCACTACACACTTTTTCAAACCAGAGGACTTGCCACAGAGTTGCTCTTCTGCTTTTATGCCTCTTAAAATACGGAAATTAACTTCCTTTTCTGATACTTTCTCTGAACAGCTTTGACTCCTAATATGACCAATGTCTCCTTAGAGTTATTTGCTTTCTGAAGGAAGTTTACCCAAGAACCATGTATGCAACCTGCACATGCTGCAAATGTTCCTGAAAGCCTAACCATTTTTAACAGCAGTACCAACACAATATCTCGTTGTCCTGTAAGCTATACCAGGTATCTACTCTTTGCTTCATGACAGGCCTCTCCTCCAAGGGCAAAATTCAGCTTATGTATTTTTCCTTATCCTAATACTTTGCAAGTGTAAATTACTCCTTTTCAGGCTCCATCTCCTGAGGCCATCCTGTTGTGTTGGAATCTGAAGAACCGAGCCATGTTGTCTTTTAAGAAAGCAAATGCATTCAGCATTTACCAGTTTGTTGGGTTCAAGGAGAAGTCATGCTCCTTCACCCTGGGAAGTGCTGCAGGCTCAGTGGCAGAGGCCATGGGTTTGATGGCCCTATGAAACTCTGTTGAAGCCTTCAGAAGACTCCTCTCCCTTAATTAAGAAGGCAGAGTTGTTCTGGCTCGATATTAAACATCACATTCTAGATTTCATGAGGAGCTGAATTTATGCCAAAACATGATGTGATTTGCTTGGTGGTGGTTTGTTTTTTTGTCTTTTTTTTTTTACCAGAAAGAATCTGTGAGTAATGAAGCCTGGCAAGCCACTGATGAACAGTTGGAATGTATGCTAGTTATTACTTACTATAATTGCAGTAATTATTAATTACCTGCCATTCTGCCACGCCAGAGAATTTCCTTTTTCTGACAGTCTCTTCCCCTTTGAGCTTATTAATGACTCGTGCCAACAAACGTCTCCTGTTTTGTCCCTGCTATATATGATTCCCTTCATATCAAGTAGTCTTGAAAAAAAATTCAATATATCCTAGAATTACTTTGGAGAAAGGCTTCAGAGCCTATAAAAAAAAGTTTCCAAATACATACTTCAATTTATAAACTCGCAGTAACCAGACTCAGTTACAAAATCCCCAGTGATCCTAACCCAGGGGCTTCTCCCTTTCCCTATCTCCAGCACATATGGGAAACCTCTGTCATTTTATGTGCATGCATCTCTGCACACCATGGGCACCAAGCTCTAGACCCAGTGGGAAAACAAGGCAAGCAGAGCAAGGAGATCTCTCAGTCCTGGTGTTATTCTCTCTACAAGGTTCATAGCCCTCATGCAACCAAGATCAGGCCCCCCACTTCGTTGGCAGGCAGGTCTGCAGCACACTGCCCCACTGCACCTCCCACACCAGGTCCTCTACTCTCAGGCAGACAGATTTTAGTAGTTGGAAAGGTGGAGAAATGTCTACAAACCCTTGCAAAAATGCCTTCACCTCAACCAGCTGCATCTACAGCATGCACACATATATTTTATTCACACCCATGGCATTCACTTCTGAGATAATGGGAATAATGAAGGCAATAAAGCCAGTTTTTAAAAATACATCAAGGCAGTACCCATAAACAAACACACTTTCCAAGTATGATTTTAAAAAAAATAAATAAAAATCCCTGTCATGGGATGAAGACATGCTAGGATGTGACTTTTTTTTCTATTTTCACCCACTCACACTCAAAAGCTTTGGCTTAACTAACAATAATAATAGCATAATGAGCGTTACTTCCCAACCACTAAGTTTGCGACGCTTACCTAAACAAAAACAGACGTTTTAAAATAAGACTCTGTAACTGTTTTAAACAAATGCTTGCTTAAAGTGAGATTTCACATTCATTTGACAAATGCCAGCGGGAAATTGTCCCTTCCTCAATAGATGTATCACCTTGCAATAGAAATAAGAGTTATTGCTTGGAAAACATTCTGGGGGAAAAACAAAAAACAAACAACAACGACAACACAACCAACAACCTAGCAAATAACCCAAAAAAGCAGGGTACGTATGTAGAAGTGGGGTCATGAAAGCAACAGGTTTTGTAGACCATCAAGAGTTCTGCCCAGGATACTGTCTGATGTAAATGTAAAGGACAGCTTTAACGCCAGCAGCTGTCTCAGGAGGAGCCATTCTCCACCCAGCCACTGCTTCACTTGAGCTTCACCATCTACAGTAGGCACATTTTGAACATCCGGAATCCCAACACACAAGTCATTGGAGGAAATTACTTGCAACTTCTCCTCTATGAACTAAAGAGCCTATTTTAAGGGACTGGGAGTGGAAAAGAGCATCTGAAGACCTTCTTACAGAGCCGAATGGTGGGCCACCCCACACCCCAGGCCAGCCCCACTTCCAGGGAATCAGGCCCTGGCCACATAGACCCACCTCAGTGTCTGAATTCCAGATCTGAAAATACTTACTCTACTGTTAAAATATGCTAAAGTGGAGAAATACAACCCATACTATGATGTCTTCCACTGTCAGTACAGTAATCACCACTTTAAAACACCCAGACACTTTGCACACTGGAAGTTTTTGTTTGGTTTTGGTTTGGTTTTTTTTTTTTACATGGTACATTTTTATTGATTTTTAAGATCTGATTTGCTTTCATGCTCCGCAAAACTTGTCAACTCAAGGGCAGGTAGTCTTTAAGGAAGTTGTTGTTTTCTAGTGTAGCGCAAGCAAGAGCTGCATTTTTAACGATGTGCATATTTAGGGCTTCCCTGGAGTCAGGAAGGACTCTTCAGTTCAGCCTGGTTGAGGGAAATAAATTAGTGCATCCCCGGTCAGGTTCAAGGAGTCCAGAGGCAGCACCATTATTCCCGGCCACACAGCAGGGAGAAACCTTTTATCTAGTTCTAAGTGTAAAAGGCTGCTTGGCTTTAACCAGCCTGTGTAGTTGAGCCACATAGCTTCTTTCTGTGAAGACTAAAGACCTTGAATTGTATTAGACACTTTGGCAGACACTTCAGCTCCTTTGCTCTGTAACAGCCCTCTTTTCTTCAGGACACAATAGGAGAGCTCCCTCAAACTTAACTTATGTAATAGACACATAAAGGACACCTCTCTTGTCAAACACCCTTTTTCTTTAGGCTCATGAACCTTGAAACAACTGCACAGCCATCCCTGGCTGAGGTTTTAGCCATCAGAGGGGCAGGCTATGCCCATGTCTTCCATGGGCACCAACCTCACCACAGCACAGAGAAGCTGTGAGCCCATGAGGGGATCACGACATCTCCATTCCCTCCAGCTAACTCCTGCAGGGACTGTGATGCAGGTTCCCACGGCCTTGACAGCATCTCATGCCAGGACAGGGAAGCAGGGAGCAAACTCACTTGATGAGTGTGTTTACCATGTTACTGACTCCCTTTTTAATTCCTGTAACGAAGCAGCAGCCAAACCTCTGCCGTGGGTGGAAGTGGGGGATTTGGACACCTTATTGGTAGCTGTGCAGTAAAGCACTCTGCACCACGAGAAAGAAGCATGGCCTATTGGGGAAAGAAGAATAAAATTAACTAATTCCCTCTCTGGTGACAGTGTCATCATTCATGAGGAATACTAATTCTATCCGGTTCCCAAACATGACAGTTTGTTTCAGTTCTGTTTTCCCTGAACAGCAACAGGGGAGAAAAAAAGCTTAAAGAAAAAAAAAAATAAAGTTGAAGTCTGCTCTTCATTTCCCTGTGGGGACCAAAACCAAAAAAAAATACAAAAAATGGTACCAGGGCCCTGGAGAGAGTTGAAGGGCAAGGTGATGTGCTTGGCAGCACCCTGCACGAGGGGCCACGCTCCCCCAGCATTCCCACGTGCTGGCAGCCCCTGCAAGGCCAGGGCTGCCGTGGCCAGAGCAGGGATTCGGCTCGCAGGAACACGGCATCTGTTTTCAGTTAGGTCCCTCATGTATAAACTGCAGTCTGGCATCTCACTGCAGGCTTTGTAAGTATCTTGGGGTAGCAGGGAGAGAGGGGAGGGATGTGACGAAAAAGCAGCATCCTGGTTATTAAAATATACCTCCAATACTCAGACGTGCTCTCAGTCACACGGTTTGTTGTTGGTTTTCCTCATCTCCATGTTGAGTTTTTATGTTGGTGCACAAGCCAAAGGAACAAGCTGGGTCCTGGTAACAGAGGTTGCCTCCCAAAAACTACACTGGGGTCTGGGATGCTCCTTGCTGCCCAGCCCTGCCTCTGGCTGATGGAAGTAGACCACAGCCACCTCCATCTGGGGCAATCCCTCCCTGTTTGTAGCTCAGCATGCCTCATGTGAGTAAAGGCCATCATCTCCAACCTACTAAGGAAAGGCATGGTAAGAAAAACTTACAGGTGAATATCATTATCCCAGTAAAATATGGCTCAAGATATAACGCTGCAGGTTACCACTCTGCCAGCACACTCAATTGTGGCAGGGAAGGCTAGTCCCCAGAGCCAAGCAATACCACACTGCTTCAGCACATCATCTGTGGCCCCAGGTAGCCCCATTGGCAGCATGGCCAGGTGTGACCAGCCAGAGACATTTCACACAGAGAAAAGAAACTGAGGAAGTCCAGCCACCATCAACCATTTTTTTCCAGTGCCAGTAGCAGCCAAGGCAACATCTTTGGAGGCGTGAGTGACTCACAAGGTGTAGCCCACAGCAGCTCTGGACAGAAGCTCAGGGAGAACCCATGTGGGGCTGGGCACTGCTTCAGGGGTCAGGGGGGTCCACCATGCAGCAGGGTGCCCAGTGTCAAAGGAGAGGTGCCCCATGGACACAGTGCAGACATTCAGGGTACAGGAGCACTGACCTAGGGAAAATGCCTAAACCTGAAGCCTTTTTAAAAGCCTATATTTGCTGCAAGGCAAGAAAGTGTTGCTGTGAAACCTCTCCTGCAGCCAGAAATTCCTCCCTCAGAAGGAAGGGGAGCAGGACCCCATGCCTATCAGTCCTTGGGTTCACTTGGAACTGTGTAGATAGCTCCTCCTGTATCAAAGGAGGCAGAGAGGTGTTCTAGCCCCTGCAGCAGTCCCTCATGATGCAATGCCAAAAGCCCCAAAGGCCTCCCAGATGCTGCCAGTGCCTCTGAGGACACATTCAGCTGCCCATCATGAGCTGCCAGCCAAGGCACTACCTTCATGACCAGCAGATGTGCTAACCACTGCCTGTGCCTGCATCCAAAGTTGAGTTTTACACATTCCCCCAGCCTCCCCTGGCTCCTGGAGGCTCCACTGTGCTGTACCACACTGTGCCTGCCACACTTTGTCACTTCCAGCTGCCCTTCCTATCACATAACTGCAGTGAGCTGCTCAGGTTTGACTCAGCTACTCAGGCACTTGCCTCTCAATTAAAATGCAGATGGAGGGTGGAGGATGGAGGCACACTCCAACCTTTCACATAATAGCCCAGTAGTCAGATCGTGGGAAACTTATGCCTGAGGCTATGTCTTTCAGCTATAACCATTTTTCTTCAGAGAGAAGTGCTGGCAGCACACTGAACCTCTCACTGCTGCTCCTCAGCTTTGCGTGAGTTTTGCAAAGGCAGCAGTCTTCTCATCCACCTAGTCTCCTCCTCGGGCACAGTGACGGATCATGTTTTTTCCTCTTACTCCTGGCCCCACAGGATGGTGATTTGGGACTCACAGGAACTAGTTGGCTTGAGGATCCTCTCAGGCAGAGAGGAGACCCAAATCCCTGCCTTACACACTCCAAGCAGGTCTGCAGGCATGGAGCTACTGGATAACAACGACGGCAAGAAGCCATTTTAATACAATAAACCTCTTGCTGCAAACACTCAATTGCCTTCCTGGCCTAGGAAGGGGGCCTGGGGTGACTAGCCAAGATGTTGGCCCCCACAGCTGTGGAGAGAAGTCTCAGCATTTGATGCTGAACCACGCATGGTCTTGGCTGGCAGAAGCACCTTGCAGCAAACCAGTCAGACAGCACAACATCTCCAGCATGTGCTGCACTGCCACCAAACAAAGCATTTCTGGGAAATTGCTAGTGAAAACTAGACCACCTGTAGATCCACAGGTATGGTGACAGTTTTCAATGAAACATACTGTTCAGGTAGGATTTAGGTATCTTTGTGGCTCTGGGTATCATTAACTAGAAATTATAGACTTAAAAAACAGAAAGGTGAGAGCTGCATTAGCATGAAGCTGTCCCTGAGCTCATAAGCCTTTCTGAGCGATAGAATATATCTGCCCTGGCATGGTACCACACTAAGGCAGCCCCACCGTGAAGCTGGCCAACCTAGGAGCAGCACCCATCCAGACTCATAGCTGCTCTCCCCACCACTGGTGGCACAGCGGACACCCCTCGCATTCTCTCCTGTGGCTCTGCAGCTCTGTGCAGTGCTCAGGAGCTCTCCTCGTCCTCCAGCCTTCTTCATACACCATGGAAGCATGATTCAAAGCCTTCTGCAGGGGAACAGACCAGGGCATATGGACAGACACAGTAATCAGCGTTGTCTCCTTTTCACTTCTGATCTCTCCAGACGACGTGGCCAAGTCCACTGTTTGTAACACGGCTACACCACAATCAACATGGAATAGGCATAAGCTGAGGTGAAATGGTGCTTTCATCTGGAAAAGCAGAATGTCGCTGCAATCCCAGCTACTCCATGCAGCTACCAGCTTGCAGCAGAGTCACTCCCTTCCCTGTCCAAACATGGATGATTTCATTGCATGACAGCACAAGCCACAAACACAAAACTCTCACTATAATAGGCTGTTCTTTCTCACATACTGTGTCTGCATGGCCCTACCTACCCTGCCATTGCCAGAGGCAACCAGACTTGGACAGAGGACTCTATGGCAGTGAAAACAAGCCAAAACATCAAGGAGCAGATGAATGGCTACTGCCTACCACTGCTCAGGTTCCTGTTTTCATTGGCTTGGCATACTCTTTAATGTCATGTAAAGCTGAGTTAACTGAGGCATGAGGCTGCTGATACTATTCTGGCTGCTGCTGCCAGGGTACGAGCCAAGAAAGCAACCTTCCTGGGGAAGAGCAGCAGGGTTGTCATGCTAGAAAACAAACTGATGCTTCTGAACCACAAAGCAGCTTGGTTTCTATTTCATTTCTCCAGAAGGTCAACGAGCTAAAATAGTTGGCAGTGAAATTAACCACTTGACTGTCAAAACCGATGTGACCCAGCCACCGGGCAGCAGCACTTAAGCCTGCCATATTAGATCCTCTAGGTATCTCTGGTTTGTAAGTATCAGGGTCTTTTGCTTTACCCGTGAGTGTCTGCTGAATGGCACTCACAGCTAGACCACCCCTCCAACTGCCAGTTCAAATGCCGGTCTCACCCCCAGCCTCAGTCCCTCCACGCTACTCACCCTCCTCATCCTGCCTCTGATAGACCCGGCTGGGGTCAGCTGAACCTGGGAGCCAGCACGTGCTCCCAGTGTGACAGCCAAGGGTGAGGGCAGCAAGGGTGAGCTTTGCTGGGTGGCTGTTTCCAACAGCCTGCTGCACGCGCCTGCGGAAAAGCTGCGGCACAGAGGGAGCGGGTGGCACCGCTGCTCCCACCCTGCTGGCACAGCCAGAGCAGAGAGCTCCTCCGTGCACCAGGGGCTGGTCTGCAAAAGGCGCTCACAGGGATTAGGACTTCATTCCTGTTGTTGAAGTCAGACAAGCTCTGCCCTTGACTTCAGGGACTTGGGAGGTCATGCCAGGACAAGGACAGACTGGGAGGGTTTGGACAGTGGCCTTTGACACAAAATCATCGGTTCTCAGGTGGTTAGTGCCACTGTGTAAATCAGTGGCTTACGAAACACAGTGATGGGTCTTCTAAACTTAAGATTTCATAACAAGAGCTATACACTTTGTGTTCCAGCACACTTGAAATAATTCTGAAAAGTTTATGTCGGCAAAGAATTTGTAGATTTGTAAGTACTTGTTAGGAGTGGACTAAGAATCACATATAAATACATTGATAGACATATGATTGAGTCAAACCTATCAAGCAGATGCAAAGATTTCCACTCCTGCTACTACATTTGTAGTTGGGGACAGTTTAGGTATTAATAGCTTCCAGAGGAGCTAATTCAGGAAGGTAACTTCACACTTTTTGGAGAGAACTTGTGGAAGGAGCTGACTAAAAGGGCAATCAGAAAATATAGTCAGTGGCAGACACAGATGAACCACCTGGCAGCCTTTTTTACTCTGACGAGTGGAAATCAGATCTGTTAACAGCTATTTTTAATAGTTATGGCGCCATGATGGACTCGCTACATTTTTATATGTTTCACTAACCCATACTTAATATTCCCTGTATCAAATTCTGGGGCAAGGTAAATTTCTGCAATTTGTGGAGACAAGCATCATATGTAGACAACTCTTTCAAGTAGGAGCTGGCTGTTTCACCAAAGCCAGAAGTCCCAATTAATGTGTTTTGTGTAAAACTAGGAAGCAGCTGGTTTGGGTTTCATAGAGGTTACCACAACAAAGTTGCAATGGAAGGGGCAAGCAGAGACACACATCCCATCTGAGCACCCTTTATCCAGATCATGGTACACACCGTTCCCAGGACAGGCCTGTCCAGAAACCAACCTTGGCAGCTGCTGTGTCAAGTGTCAAGGAAGGGATTGTATGCAAAGCGTAAGCTAATCAGAGGCTGAAAAAAGATACATAATATAGAAGAATTCACATATGCTTTTGTTAATCTACTTGAAGAACAAAAATTAACTTGCAAAATTGACAGCTACACTTACGTTAACCTTTCCTGCGCCGTCTCTCCCTTAAGGGGTTTTTGCATGCCCCTGGAGTCAGCAGCTGTGACTGCAAGAGGGAGATGGCCCTCAGGTGGGTAGAGGGCCATCAGCCTTCAGCCGCCAGCCTTCCTGAGTGCAATGGCCAAGATACTGCACAGATTCAAGATGCCTGGGCCAAATTTTCCCTTTCTCCCTTTCCAGCAACTCAAAAGTGCCAATGGAGTGGAATTCCCTTTCCACAGCCACTAGGAATTTCATTATTGCAGCATGAGTGACCAATCTGCAGAGATGTGCATTCTCTACCACCCTCCCTTAAAACACTGGGTGCAGCGAGATGGACAGGAGCCAAAGGGATGGAAGAAGATGTGGTCACATAGCTGGTGTCCACATTGTCCACTGCAAGTAAGGACAGTATGTATGATGCTCTTCAAATACCCGTCACCAAATAGACCTGTCTACAGAAAAGAACAAGACCCACTGTGTGCATAAAAATGTGCATGGGCTTGCAGAAGATGTGATTAGACTACAACTTTAACTAACACAAGTATTAGTCAAGGAGTCTTTAAGAGATAAAAAAGCCCATGAGGTTGCTACATCTAATTATGCATGTAGTCAGAAGTGGGGTGCATCCAGAACAGACTTAGGTACAAGTACCACTGAAGAACCAGTAGTGCAAACACTACTGGTTGGTCATCTCTGCAACTTGAGCAACTGTAATTTTTTTCTGATTGATTTTTAAAAGTCTAATTGCCTAGAATTTCAGCTGGTTTTCTCAGATTACAGATGAAGGAATTGCCTTCATGGTATTAGCTCATAGGCAATCTTTTCTCTGGAGAACTCACCAGAAGAGATTATTTACAGTAATCCTGCAGTGGAACCTTTGAATTGTAAATGAGTATCTGTACTCTGTGGAGGGGAGAACAGACATGCAACTTTAAATGGTGGAATTTTTGATAATCAGGTAAATTACAAGGTACTATTGAACCTCCAGTTATCTGGAGAAGTGTCTGGGCCTCCCCAGTCAGTTTTAGTGGAGAGACAAGGAGCACACTGTTCGTTCTCCCACCCATTCAGTTTACAATATATAAAATGTATTTCATGAGGCTGGCATGCCTCTCTACTCTCAGGAGGGCTCCATGCTCATTCCCAGCCATGTGCAGGAACACCACTATGGCAGGGCCATTCCTGGAAGACCACAGCTGATGTTCAAAATGCCACCCAAAAAAAAACTCCTGAATGCCATGATTGTTAATACTCAGGACGTGATTCATGTCTGCCCAAAAAAAAAAAAAAAAAAAAAAAAAATTTGTAATTCTATCTAAACAGAAGAAGCCACATCTGAGGATCTGGTCAGGTAGATGTCCATGAGCAAGGAACTGTGCCCTGTAGAGGGCTGTGAGGAAAATCCAGGTTTTGGAGATCCTTGAGGCTGTGCTTCCCTGAGCTGCCAGCGGGCAGGCTCACTCCCCAGGGTGACAGTATCGAGGATACAGGCAGCCCGTAATAAAGCACTAGTGTGGTAATGGCTTTCATAAGCAATGATTAGACAAAATGACTTTTTTTCCTCCCTTTTTGACAGAAAATGGGACAGTGGTATTACAGCTTTCATAACTGCTTTGCTTCCCCACAGCAGCAGTTTCTCCTTAGAAAAATCAAAAAATCAACATTCAGTAGTTTTGACCACAGAAAAAAAAAAATTGTCAGTTGACAGAAAAAAGGTACAAAAAAATTCCAAGTTCTTCTTTAACATAACCTTCCTCCCCCTCTTCCCCATCATCTCTCTCATCAGCAATGGAAATTAGTAGCTCCGATTTGAACAGCTTATAAAAATCACCCATGCTATGGCAACAAACCCATCCTGAGGTTTGTACCGCTGCCTGCGCAAGGCTGGCGTGGCTGAATCAGCTTTCCAGGGGACAGGGAGGCAGCGCCCCTGCACACACCCTCGCAGGGAGCGCAGCCCCAGCCCGGCTCCCCTTGCTGCTTCCCTGGGGCAGGCTGGTGGCAGCCAGCATGATGAGCTCCCAACCTCCTCCAGCATACCCAGGAGTCCCCCAGAAGGTCCTTTCGGGCACAGGAGTCAGAGCATGATTCAGTTCAGTTATACATTGAGAGAGTTAATTCCAGAGCTGGTCCCTGCGCTGCTGTGATGCTACAAGTGCTTTTGTTGGGGCTGAGGAGACACACTCTCCATGCAGCTCCACCTTGGCCCTCTCCTCTCATTTGCAGACTGAGGGGAAAACAGGCATTTTTCAGAACAGAGAAATGAGACTGAAAAAAAAAAAAAAAAAAAAAAAAAAAAAAAATTGAAAAAAAAAAAAAAGGACAAAAAAAAAAAAAAAAAAAAAAAAAAAAAAAAGAAACAACCTGTCAGCCTACAAGCCTCCAGAGTGAAATAACATTAACGAATGGCTTAAATGTTATTCATGTTACAGTTTCATTCTTCTAACTTAGAACTAGCAAAATGAAACAGCTCATGATTCATATAAGGCTTTGGCTTGCAAACCTATCATTTACCCATGTGATGGCTCTCTCCAAACTTCAGGATATAGGAAAGCACTTCAACTTTTAAAGTCATATTGATATCACAATGCAACAACACACATTAATTAAGGTGTCTTTCCCTCACTGAACACTAATCAGCCAGACTCCCCTGAATCCACCCAGTCAGCTTGCACAAGATGCTGGATATCAGAGGCAGCCGTGGCCTCACGGACTGGTTGGGAGCATGAATCACATTTGCAGGGTGATGGCAAAAGGGAAGTTATGGGAAAAGCAAATTGGCATGAGTATAAAAACACCACTGGGAGAAAGAGTTTCCCCAGGGTCACAGATACATATTGCAATGGTTTGGGACATGTAATTTCCTTGCAACATAATATTTAATTGTATCTCATTAACATTCCTGTGCTGTAGTAAAATGTGCTATTGTAGCATGTTTTGACACGAGCTCTAGGTTTTGGCCAAGAATCCATTTTCAGTGCTAGTGCCATGGTGTGGCTGCTGGCGGTAACTACATTTCATCTATTCCTTGCTCTGAAAGGAATTAAAACCCTTTTGTTCTGAAACAAAAAGCTTCTGAAAACAGAGGCTGCAGCCTGGAACCCAGGAAATCACCTTCCCAACAGTATGAGCTAGCAGAGATGGCAGTGACAGGAGGAAGGAGGAGGCCCAGGCTGGTGCCAGACCTGGGGAATCTTTCTTATACACTAGACAGCTGTTACCTTGATCCATGTTTTCTTTTGTTGCTTTTTCTGCTAGGTGAAATGTTTCTTAAGAAAGTGATTTATGTAAAAACAAAGTAAATAAGAGTGCTAAATGAAATCACCGAGGCACTGCTGCAGACGACACCGCTTATGCAGTTATCCAGCTCCACGGGGCAGGCCTGAGGGTCTTGGGGAAGTTCTGGATGCTCTAGAACAGCAGCAGCAGCAGCAGCTAGAGCGGCTCATCTCTTAAGCACACGGTGAAAGAGGGATCATCTGGGGTAGGCACTGCAGGCACATCTTCCCCTTCATTCTCCTTGGCTTTAGGGCCATGTCTCTGTTCCTTGTCAGACATTGTTACAACCTCATTTCTTAAGCTCAAGCTGTGCAACGCAGAGAGCTGCGAGACCCAGCCTGGCCAACCAATCTAACAAAGGCCACGTATGGAAGTGCTCTCCTTCAGGTACTCCTTTCAAGGAATACCACACAGAAATGCAGTAAGAATGGTGAAAGCACAACCAGGCTCTGCTTTACCAGCATTTTCCTGCTGCACTCTCCCTTGCACCCAGGCCCCAAGGCCTGGCAAACCCTAGGGAGCTCAGCCCAGGGGACCAGGGCACCCCTGGCCCATTACAAGGGAGGGGTAACTGAGACAGCAGGAGCAAGATCCCCTCTTCCTGCCTGTGGCTCATTTACAATGTGAAGTTTGCCAGCACACTATACACACAGAACATGGGGTGGAAGTACAACAGCTCACTCCCAAAATCTGGTCAGTGTCCAAGTTGAGGCGAGGACAAATGTCACCGACCTTTACAGTATTCCAAGAAGTAAAATCTCTCAGCTCCCTTCTGCTCCCCGGAGAAGTAGCTCAAAACCTGTGTTTTTTCCAGCCTCCCCCCAGGAGAGAAAAAAAAAAAAGCATCAATCTCCATGCAAGTGTATTTATTCTGCATGTTCCTTATTTTATATTTTATGAACTGATGCCAACTTTCAGTCATTGAATCCAGACACTTGTGTTAACAATGGATGATTACATTTTCCATCCAAACATTTTCCCACAAGCACAAGCATTAACTCAAAGTACTCTTTATGCAAGTAATAGTGTTGTAACATATAGTAAGATGAAATATTTAACTAGTGCAGATGAAACTGCTTTGCTGGAATCAGCAGAGCCACACTATTTTACGCCACCAGAGGCCTTGGTCCACAACTGTCTCCCCTGCTCCTGGGCAGCCAGGATGCTGTGTTTGGGCCAATAGGATTTCTGGCCACTTCAAATAGAAGAAACTTTATCATGCATGTCGGGAAACTGCTGTGCTATTGGACTGCAGGCAGCCGAGTACTTTTCCACTCTTTTTAGTTATTGCTATCAGCAATCATGGTTTAGTCGATAACTGCATTCCTCCGAGATGAGTTTGCCAGCGCACTGAAGGAGATCTGTTCACACTGGGAGGCATTGTTTCCCAGGCTATTCCAAACAATACAGACAACACTGTGTTCTCATTTGAGTACCATGAAGAAAGAGCTCAGTGGATGGGCTTTTAAAGAACTAGCATATACAATTCTATAAACTAAATTCTTTAAATAAAGAAAAACCCTCTATGTCATGCAGAACTAAATCATGGTTCACTCATGGACTGCTTCCAGCATGAGAAATATGGATGGGCTTTGGCTGGGCTTTCTAAGCAACAGAAAGAAATACTTCATTCCCCACAGAAGGAAAAAAAAAAAAAAAAAGGCCGAGATTACACTAGCATTTGAAGCCATTTCATTCTTGTTAAAAAAAAAACATAATGACAAATTCATTGAAATTGAGCAGGGTCAAGATGTTTGGGGTGGGACCTTGCCCTGAGTTAACTCTTGCCTCAGAGACCTTGCCCCTGAGCCAACACAGAGCAAGAAGATGTTAATCCATTTGTACTGCACTGGATCAGTTTTGCCAACCAGGTCAAAGGTAGTATTTCAGACACTAACTTGGTACTGATGCTTTAAATAGCAGCAGAGTGCATATACCCCTACATAGTGCTTGCTGTGAGGAGCAACACAAATACATATTGGTCTTGAGGTGGCCCTGCAAACCAGCAATGTCCTGGTGGAAACTGAAGTGGGCAGTCTCACCTGTTTGTCATTCCAAGCCAGAGAGCAAGAAGTGGGTAAACTTCACATTGCCCAAATTAGAAATGAATGGGCTACATTTACATTCATTTTGCCTTCAATTATACCATTGCTCCAAAAAGGGACCTCAGTCTTTGGAGGTTGGTAGTTGGTTTTGCATCACTTGTTCTCACCTCTACATTTACCTACTGAATCAGATTACTTTTAACTTCAAGGGCAGCTGAATCAGGCCAGAAAACAAAGAGCAGTAATTTTCCCAGTAAGCGTTCAGCACAGTCCAACAATGAAACAAGCTTTAAATGAGGCATAACAGAAAGAACATGTAAATCAGATAATCATTTTCCACAGTGGAAGCTTGAACTATTTCACCTACATGACTTAAATCCTTCAGAAACAGGAGGATTTAAAACCACAGCTACATTTCTGTCCTCTCATCCCCTTCCCTTGCCCCCTCACCTTACATGTGAGCAGCCCCAGAGAAGTCCATAGGAGGTGAGTGGGCAGATTGTCTTCACTGCACTGCCGTGGGCTTTGCTGCCTGACATAACTCTGCTTATCATGTTCCTGTTGTTCTTGAGGGCATCTGTGTCTGAAAGAACAATTCCAAACCGAGATTTCTGCATCACAGTCACTGCCAAGGAAGGTCTCAGGCTGGATCACAGCCAAACAATGCTGCAGTTTTAAAGGGACAATTTCAGTTCAGGGGGTTTGGTTTGGTTTTCTGGTATATTTTGCATAGCACTACTACATGAACCCACTTTCATGCCACACTAAGAGGACAAAGGAGAGAAAAACTGGAGAAAAAATTAAATATGGCAATAAAATAGCAGGTCTATTTTAACACAGTTAAATGTCCCTTGAACATTCCTCCTTATATGTTTTCTGCAACAGAACTAGATCTGAGAACAGACCGTAGCATTAAAATCAAACAACATAAGAGCTGCTGGGGCCCAAATCCTAAGCAGACACAGACAGGAGGAAAAACTGACATGCAGTTACAGCACTGTTGCTTTTCTTTCCAGACTCACACCTCTACTCCAGAGCTCAGGTAGACAAAATGGCCTCATGCAGTGCCCTTCAGAAGTGACAAGAGAGGCAAGAAGGGAGAGTATGTGTCTTAATAAGAGAAAAATTGAGACACAGCAGATATCCAGAGTAAGGAACATCGTAAGTTTTCAAACAGAAGTTATTGCTCAAAACTCACTGAAGACCTCAATAGACCTTTGGCTGGGCTATATACCAGAAATAAGCAGAAATACTCAATAAGTTCCTTTGTTAGTCTAAGTTTATGCAAAGTGTTGTAACATTTAAAAAAAAAAAAAAAAAAAAGAAGAGTAGAAGAGCAGGAGAGCAAGAAATATTCTGCATAAAAAAAAAGATCTACTTTTTTCAGATGAGGCTAATTGAAGGTAGAAAGACTAGAAACACTGGAAAAAGTTCAGAGATACCAGACTGATCAAAATAGTTGGCTAGGATAAGAAACTAAAGGATCTGAATTATTACTGCTTGGAGAAGAAATGGCTGCTGGGGAGGAGATAGAAGAGGCAACACCCAAAAAAAAAACATTCTTGCGTTTTGAGCCTGAAAGGGACCCAGTGCATTGCTTACAATCCGTCCACATTATGTTGCTGAGCAAAAACGTTATTCCTGATGAAACAGATCAGTTAACCACCTCCCTTCAAAGCCGGTGCAGGGCTCTTCCAGTGCCGCCGGAGCTGCCGTCAGGCCGCTGCCAGCAGCAATGCTGGTGCTTACAGCCCAGGGCACTCGCCCCGGCGCGCCGCGCAGGCTCCCTGACCCCCACCTAGCAGGATGCGTCTGGGAAGATAAGCTCTTGCAAATCCGGTCACAACCCGGGGACGTGTGCCCCTCCAGGCCTCCGTTCCGCCCCGCCGCCACAGGCTGCTGCCCGGGAGCAGAGCGCATCGTGCGCTGTGGCTGCGCCAGCCCAAAACACGGCACCCTAGCCCCAGGTGCTGAGGAGCTGGTGTGTGCCCGAGGAAGAAGCATTCTTTACCCCGTTTTAGCTGCTTGTCAAGCAAACATGAGTCAGATCCCTAACATACCAACAGATATTAAATGGCAGCCAGAGCCTGCTAGAGACTGGGACTTCTGCTTCTCCTCAGAGCTGAGCCAAGTAGAGCTGAGCAGATGCCAAAAGCAAAAGTCCCTGCCCTACCTCTTTCACGGGCTCAGTTACTCATACAGTCCGCACATACAAGAGGGCTGAACACTAAGAAAATTGAAATCACTCAGGTTCTGTTGTTGTGGTTGTGCTAGTTTCCTGAGTGTTCAGCTTCCGGAAGATGTCCAAATCAGTGAGCAAAGCAGTGGGGGCGTGCAGCCCGGAGAGAAGCCACCTTCTCAGTCCAGTCTCATGATCAGTTTTCTGTTGGTTGGTTACCTAACCCAGCAAAAAAAGGGTTACCAATATATCTGGTCACATAAGCACTAATGCCAGTACAGGGGAGACTGGGAAAATTGCAGGTGGGAGCAGGGAACAAAACCATAGCCTTTGGGGAAAAATAGCACTTACACCAGACTGTGAGACTGCAGCCACACAGCAATCCCTAAGGTGACCTTGGTCAGTAGCTCAGGAGGAGAGGAAATCCAGGCATCTCCAAAAAGGGAGAAAACAAAACAAAAAACATGTTTACTCCTCGCTACACTGGGGAACTATTCCCTACAATACCTCCCTTAAGAACCCAGGAGCGGTCAGCACTGCCAAAAGTGCAGCTCTTCACGTGTCAGTGGCCACGGAAATGGCAGGGGTGAACCAAGGCAAGGAAGCACAGGACGAGCTTGGAGTCTTGAAGCCAAGCTCGAGGCGACAGCCGTGCCCATGGTCTGCACAGAGGCCACGTGGGCACAAACCTCCCAGGCACTCACATGGTGTTGCGGGTGGCACACGAGCTTTGCAGCACACAAGAGCAGGGTGAAACCACTGCAGCTCATTTTCGGTCTCACAATAGCCTTGGTAGAGTAGCACTGCAGTTGATTAGATAAAAAGATTAGAAGTTTTTCATATTGAAGGTTATAGCAGAAGCTAATCTGAATCAACATCTTTAGGTGATAAGGGACTCTGTTCAGAGGATCAAAGTCTCTTCATTTCCTCTGCACCACCGACAGATTCAGCTGGTACTTTGCAGTCGTACAGGTGGCTTGACAAAGATTAAGTGTTCATCCCAAGCTGACATAGAATGGAATAAGAAAAATATACTGGCAATCACTGTACAATCTAGACTTATTTATAATGCAAACAAAGATCCTGTTTTCTTTCTTAGTCTATACTAAAACTGTAGCTGAGACTAAGGAAGTCTAGCAACTAATGAATCTAAACCACAGGGAAGGGAAAAAGACTTTAAACAGAATTCATATTTTGAAGTCCAAATGATATGATATCTCTAAAACACAAAAAGTTCATTTTTGGAGTTTTTTTTTTTTTAATCCCGCTTTGATTTATGTCCTGCCAAACATATTATGTCCAAGTTTTGAGCCTGGAGATCTTACAGGAGTCTGAACCAAAAAGCTGGAGCACCTCACCAATAGAGAAGCAGCTGAATTGCCCAGGCAGGTCTTGACAGCACCAGTCAAAGAGAGGGAGGGGGCAGGACATCCTTTATTAGCAACCTTGGAGGATGCTCACCTCGTTAACCACCAGCATTGCACTGGCTGAGACGCAGATGCACCTTCCCTACCCACCCACGCAGCTCTCAGAACTCATACATTTTGGATTGTCATGAAACACAGGCTGGACAGGTATGGCAGCAGGAGAGAAACCATCCACCCAAGTATTGCCACCCTCCAATAGATGTGGCTCCCTCTCCACATTTAAAATTATTAGTCTTTATGTTCTCATAATTTACCAGGAAAAAGATCCCTTAAGGGCAATGTAGGTGTTAATTTTAGCTAGAAAAATTGCCCTTAGTCTCAGCTGACGCACACAGGGCCACACTGGTGACAGGCACCTGCAGGGAATTTCTGCCCAGGAAGAATGGAAAAGGTTGTTTTCATGGAGTAAATCTCACATCCCAGATTGATCTTGTCAGTAACTTGTTGAATGACTCTAAAGAGTCAGCTAGATTTTGGAATCAAATTTTTTAATGTGTAAATGTTTTTCTGTTATTAAAAATAAAGAAAGAAAGAAAGAAAAGAGTGACATATTTTCAACCACCTATGATGGTTTGGTAACTCTCCCGGAACTTTCCCCTCATTCCTAGACTGAAAACAAAAAAATGACCCAAAAGATAGGTTTTCCTGCAGTAAGAGCATGTTGAACACTTACTTTCCTAGCCCATATTAATCCCCCATATAAGGAGTCAAAAAAGTCTCATACATAAAGAAAAAGAAAGGCACTTTGGGCTCCTCAAACTATTGTACTATTTGCTGTTTGAATGGTAGAAAGTACCTCTAGAGATACTAAAACATGGAAAAAATATGCTTCTTACTGAGCTGAATGCAATGGCTTTGTATTAAATTAGAGTCCTCTCATTCATCTGTCAGCTCAGCTGAAAGCACACTTTGGGTTTTCAGTTTCTCCCTGCAACTTGCATCATCATACCTCTAGTTACACATATTAAATCTGCTCTTGCATGCTAGTAAGTTTGGGGTGATTTTTTTATTTTTATTTTAAATGATAGTTAGGTGTGCTGCACCATATGGGGCTGGAATTGCAGAGCCAGCCCTGGTACCTCCAGAGGAAACAGAGATGGAACAGATTTACCAAGCCCCCCACTTGTGGTCCTTTCTGCTTTGCAACCAACCATAGAACATGAATACAGACTGGGCCTTGGCAACCATCCGTTCATTATTAACAAATTAACAGCTTCATAATGTCTCCTTTTCTTTTGTTCTGTGTGCACAGGCACGGACGCACGCATGTGCGCCTGGTGACTTGGTCTTTTTACATCTTCACAAATCCTTTCTCCTGCTCACCCCAGTTTTCAACAGCGCAACGGGGGGAGCCAACCAGGAAAGCTTCGCAAGGCCTATCAAAGCTGTGCTTAACTTGTTTCCAGTTCAGTCCAGATCTGTGTGAGGAAATACAAAACAGACACGGGAAACAACATCTTTCTTCCGCAAAACCTCTAGGCCACTATTGTCAAGTGGAAATGTGCCCAAAATGTGGGCACGTACAGGCATGTGCGCACCAGTCTGGGTGCGCCAGCGAGCACAGCTGCGTTCCGGAAGGATCTCCACTGATGCTGCAGCCCTTGCAGAGGCGGCACCGAGTGCCCCGGCCCGAGGGC
>NW_008626750.1:0-4231 GCF_000691845.1 Merops nubicus | reverse complement strand
GAGCACGGCTGCTGCTGACCCCGGGATCCCCCAGCGCCTGCGATTTATGGCCCTGCTGGTGGGAGCAGGGGGAGGGCCAGGTTTTAAGCTGAGGCTGAGCTTAAACCCTGCAGATAGAGGACTCTTCTGTCCCGGGCTAATCCCCGGCCCCCTCCCGGCGCTGATCAGATAGCTGAAGGTGGAGATTATGCAATTGGTGACTACAGAGTCATGTGTAGCCGCCTCCCTTCAGCAAGATGCTCCGATAGCCCAGTCCTGATCCACACCAGCATTCCTCTGCAGTGCTCGTTGTGCACATACCTGAGGTCGTCCGTCCTGTAAAACTGGGAATGTTTCAGTGGAGTGATGACAACATGAACGTTTCTTTGCTTAAAGTTTGTTTCCTTCATTCGTCCCTTCAAGGTTGTGTAAAAATTGCAGTGAGGTTTGTAGGAAAGTGCAGGTCTGCATGCTGTGCCTTAGCAAACCTTTTAAAGATCCACACAGATTGGTTGTGGTTTCTACTGGGTTTTAACAGTGGGGAACGCTGGTTGCAAGTAGGAGCAGCTGGTTTAGATTTTTACTTGGCCTGTGTAACTGAAAACTGGTTTCAGTTCTGAGCCTCGTACATTTGGCTCGTTTATTTCTATTGCGTTCACATGTTCGTTCGTTCACAGTAGTAAGAAGCTACACACTGGTTCATCAGGTTGCTTGGGGTTTATCAAGATTGGAGAGGACTTCAGTGTGACTTCTACTGCCTGCTGCTCCAAAAATCCAATAGCTGACACACCTTTGTCTTGGAAAATGCCCTGATCAAATCTAAGCGAGGGAGACCAGGCTGGGCATTGTCATGCTGAAGTGAGTTTGAACCAGCTCATCTTCACAAGCTGGTGCCCTCGAAGGCTGGCGTGTTTGAGGTCTGTATCACTTCACCAGGTGATAGAAGACAGGCGCAGCAGGGTGTGGGCAGCACACGGGCACGATGCAGGTGTGTGTGGTTGTGTCTCCCAGTCCGAGCTCCCTCCTCAGCTCCCAGCGTGGGTCGGTGGGGTGGTGGGTGCAGGTCACTGCTGTGTCCCGCTCCAGCTCCTGCTGAGGAGTGGCTCAGCCCCTGCGAGGGAGTGAGAAGGAGCCTGCCCTGGGGACACGTGTGGTGTGACAGCATTTCACATTCACAGGTGTCTGCTGGGCACGTTTTCTGTGCGTGCACGCCCTGGTCTGTGCAGCTGGGGTAGGGCACGTTAGACTCTTGTTCCCCCAGTGGTTCCTGTTTCTCCCTGGCAGCAGCACGGAGCTCAGTGGAGGCTGCTGGGGCAGCCACGCGCTCGCCCCGCTCCAAGGGTCCTGTCCCAGGGCTGGGGGGTGAAGGGTGGAGCCCCAGCCTGCAGCCCTGTGCTGCTGCCCTGCAGTGCTGTGCGGTGGCTCCCTGCGAGCCTCATGGCTGGCTGCCCTTACAGAAGCTCGGGGCTTTTCCTGCTGGGTGTCTACTGGGCACTGACTGGAGCATTCGAAGAAAAACATGAAAATTTGGAATAAAACAAACCTGTGGGACAGCACAGCATGTTTGTGCCACTCTGATAAGAAATCATCTGTTTCTTTGGCTCTCTGTTAAACAAATACATAAGGTAGTACCAGGGAAGCTGCTCAGGAGCTCGTTTGGTTCCTGGGTGATGGGTTTGACCTGCTCTGGAGGGAGCAGACTCTGTTACAGGGTGGGTGCAGGCACGGTAGCAGTGTGGCCGTACCGTGTACTCCTTGCCATCTAACTTTGTTTCCCAAACTGCTTCAATTTCTGATAAATTGTGTGAGTAAGGGCATTTCTCAGAGACTGGTTTTTAAGTAAACTTGGGTTTTACTTTTCCTCCTTCTTCTTGCCACTGTTGAGAATTTCTAGACTTCGTATCTTACGAGTATATTGAGTTGAAATGACTTTAGTAGCCGTGTAACTGGATTTGTGGCAGGCCTGTGGAGCTGCAGAGCTGGAGGCAGACGGGGTGCCGGGGCCTCCCCCAGCCCCTCAGGAGAGTTTCCGATGGCTCGGTGACGCCGCGTGTTGACCACGAGCCCTTTCCTCTTCCCTTGCAGATGAGCGGGTGGATCAGCGAACCTGCCTGATCTGCGGGGACAGGGCGACGGGGCTGCACTATGGGATCATCTCCTGCGAGGGCTGCAAGGGGTTCTTCAAAAGGAGCATCTGCAACAAGCGGGTTTACAGATGCAGTCGAGACAAGAACTGCGTCATGTCACGCAAGCAGCGCAACCGATGCCAGTACTGCCGGCTGCTGAAATGCCTCCAGATGGGGATGAACCGGAAAGGTAACGGGGATGGGGCTCCGTGCTGGCTGAGGGGCTGGCTGGGGCTGGTGTGAGCAGGGCACGCTGCCCTTCCTCAGCTGCCCTTCCGCAGTGCAATTCTGCCTCTTAAATTCTTAGCAAGAGAAAATGAAACTTCAGCAAAACTGTGCGTTGATAAATAATTCTTCCTCGACTACTTTGTGACTGTAGTGGGGGAATCTGTGTGAATTCAAGGCATGTGTAAATATTTGGAGAACTGATTGTTGTGATTCTGTTTTTCAGGGGAGGTAGCAGGTTGTTACTGTCCTTCCTGGCAGACCTGTCCTTGCATTTACCCTGAGTGAGGTGTTCACTCTCTGTCCTGAAATGCACTAACGTGGCAAAAAATGCCTGCACTTAAAGTGGCTTTTAAAATCCCAAGAGATGAGTCAGGCTGGCCCTGCTCGTTGTCAGGGGAGCACAGATCTGCAGTTGCTGCCCAGCGAGGAGGTGTGAGGGACTTCACTCACCACCCGTCTCTGCAGCAGCGTGTGGGGCTGGGGAACATCAAAGGTGGTTTGGCCAGGTGTAAGGTCGCTGAGGAGACACGTGCAGTCTGGGTTAGGGACAGCCACCCCTTAGTCCCCATGTGTGCAGAGGTGATGAGATGCTATGGTATCATCTGCAGGATGGGAAATCTTAAATAGCTCCAAAATTAATAATTAAAAATAGACTGAGGTTTATTTCAGTGTCATGTCTCTAGTCTTCACTGCAGTCTTTTGACTTTAGCTTCTGGAAATAGTTACCTATTAAAAGCAGAGTTTTCTTAGTTTAATGGCCACAGACAGGAGTCAGAGCAGAAGCCGGGGCTGCTCATGCTCCCTCCTGGACGTGCAGGTGGAACAGTGGGGAACGACCCCTTCCTGGATGCCAAACAAAAGTGTCACCTCATGTTTTTTAAATGTAGCTATTGATGTCTTTGGTGTCATTGTTCATATGAAAGCCGCCTGTCAAAAGCCCTAAAACTCCCATAAATTTACTGCAAATCCACCAGGATCCCTGGCAGAAGATGTATCTTGGGGCTGGGATGGAAAGCTTATCTCCTGACTGCTTTGATTACAAATTGTCTTTGGGAGTTTTATTTGCTGAGGAAGGCAGGCTAGTTCCCAGCAGTGTTCTGCCTGACGAGTGTGGTTCTGGGTGACCAGAGGCGCTGGCAGGGCTCGCTGTTTGTAGGTGTCAGTACTGGGCACTGCTCAGTGCTTGTTGTCAGGATTCTGTAAATTGAAGGCAAGCGTCAGGTCCTGCCCCTGGGGAGGAATGACCCCCTGCACCAGTACAGGTGAGGGGCTGACCTGCTGGGAGGAACGTGGAAGTCTGTGGGGAATGACCTGGGGGTGCTGGTGGACAGCAAGTTGTCCTCGTGGCCAAGAAGGACAGTGGTGTCCTGGGGTGCACTGAGAAGAGTGTGGCTGAGGGAGATTCTCCTCCCCCTCTACTCTGCCCTATGGAGGCCACCTCTGGGGGCCAGTGCTGGGCTCCCTGTTCAAGAGGGACAAGGAGCTGCTGGAGACGGTCCGTAGTGGAGGTGGCAAAGGTGCCTGGTGTCAGTGCCAGGACAGGCTGGGAGCCCTGGGGCTGTGCAGCTGGAGGAGAGAAGCCTCAGAGGGGATCTGATCAGTGCTGAGCAAGAGCTAAAGGGCCCCGGGGGGCAAGAGGCTGGGGCGAGACTCTGCTCAGTGGTGCCCAGGGACAGGACAAGGGGCAATGGGCACCAACTGGAACCCAGGAGGTTCTGTCTGAGCAGGAGGAGAAACTTCTGTGCTGGTTTTTTTTTGGACCAGCCTGTGCAGCGAGGCTGCGGAGTCTCCTCCGGGAGATCCTGCCCGGCGGGGCTGTGGGTGAGCGGCTGGGGCGGGAACGGACCGGATCGGATCGGACTGGAACGGACCGGACCGGGTCGGATCGGTCGGATCGG
>NW_008626749.1:0-1816 GCF_000691845.1 Merops nubicus | reverse complement strand
TATCTGCAGGCCAGCCCTGGCAGTGCACAGTCCTGCTGCCCACTCAAGGGTTTAGGCTACAGAAACACAGATGCTATCAGACACAAGACTGCACATTCTCTTACATGTTCTGTGCACACAACACAAGATTGGGCATATATATTCCCTTTTCCCAACATCCTGAATAATGCCAAGATGCCTATTAAAGAGGAAAACAGGAAAAAAAGAGGCATAAAAACTTCTGGTTTACCATTTAAATAATCTACATCAACTTACTAAGATTCCTTGGGTGGAAAATGTTTATGTAATGGTACATTAGTGATGTTCATAAATTCACAATACAGACAAACAGGACCTGAAATGATTTGACAAGTTATCACAGGATATCAGTAGAGGATCTGGGAACAGAACTGCTGCCTCCTCATTTGAAATGCAAGGTGCAACTTCTGCAGTAAACATTTTGTTATTAAAAATCTCCATATGCTCATTTTCTCAACTCTGCAGTTCTATATCAGCAAGTCAAGAAATATCAACTGTGTGATTTTTCAAAGAGGCCTGTGGTTGTTCACTTCAAGGAGAAAAATAAAAAACCAAACAGAAAAAGGAGACAGGGACAGAGGAAGTCTTTGTTGGCTCTGGGTTTCTATTCAGACATCTCTGGCTCATGGCACAATCAGACCATGCTTTTCTGTGTTAGGTAGGGGAGACAAAAGCACAGTGTATTCTGTTTCTCCATTCTTAGTAGTAAGCCCCGGCTATGGCAATACAGACTTTGTCAACAAAGAAACAGCTTGATTGGCAGTGCTGAGATTTAGGGGAAAGAAGTTTTTACTTAAAGCCTCAGTGTATTTGATTTCAAATATCTGAGACGTTAACATCAGATGCTGTTTTCTGCACTGCTGCTGCTTGAAATAGAAGCTTATTTTACATTTGAGATGATGTCACATTGTAAGAGGTGTTTAAGCTTCTGACACACAAAGAAGTGAGCGAGACCTGTTGGGAAAGCAAAAGAAGCTTCCCACATACCCCAGTTCTAGTACTAAAGGGTGGCTTTGGGTACCTGGGCCCTGAGGGAAGGTTCATCTCTGTGATGAAATTATTTGCTGCCAGCTACATAGAAAGAGAGTGAGAGTGGGGCAAAAGAAATTTCATATTTTTTTTTTTTTTTTTCTGTTGAAGCCTCCCAACTCCTGCTGTGTTGCTTTTTTGAGGTCCTGCTTGTCTTGTTCTATTTATGTCCTGGTCTGGAGGTTTCATGAGAAAACCAAATCTGACATTTCTCAACAGAAGTACAAACAGCTGGGGATGTGTTATTTTTTTTTTTTTTTTTCTGTTGAAGCCTCCCAACTCCTGCTGTGTTGCTTTTTTGAGGTCCTGCTTGTCTTGTTCTATTTATGTCCTGGTCTGGAGGTTTCATGAGAAAACCAAATCTGACATTTCTCAACAGAAGTACAAACAGCTGGGGATGTGTTATATTTATCCGTTGTTTGTAGTGGCGCCTGTCGTTCAGAGCAGCACCGAATAAATTATGTGTCCTAGAAGAGCGATGCAGCTGGTGAGAGGATGGACTCTCAGACTTGCTGGGTTTCAGAAGAGAATACGGGAGAGAACTAAAAAACTGAGCCCCACCTTTTAAGTGGCATTTGTTGGTGCCTGATCCCATTGTTTCTGGGCTTTTGGAGCGAGTAGGATTTTGTAGAATTGAGCCTTAAGCTTCCATGTGCCCGTAGGGTTGGGAGAGGACCGAGGCTGGCAGATGGGTGGTCTCTCCTCTGACTGGGTAAAGGAGACGTGTTCATGAGGCACTCACTCCTCAGTATGATCTGAGATAGAGCAG
>NW_008626748.1:0-209 GCF_000691845.1 Merops nubicus | reverse complement strand
GTAAACATTAGATATGCCCAAGCTTACTCTGTCCATCTCGACTTGGATGTTACCACCCCAGCCAGAAGAGAGAGCTTTGAGTTTCTCTTGGTGCAGTGCCTGTGGAGCTGGGAGTTTCATGTCAAGTGAAATGGAGAGCAATCTGTTTCTCCCTGGGACCCAGAGGATGCATTCCTGTGTGCTCTTGCCATTCTGCTGCCATTCTGCTG